>NC_056435.1:3971637-4206637 GCF_018296145.1 Oncorhynchus tshawytscha
CACACTGGCCTTAATCTCTGAGTTCGCAGCTGCCAACGGTGGGTTTGTGTGTGTGTGTGTGTTTGTGTGTCTGTGTGTGTGTGTGTGTGTGTGTGTGTGTGTGTGTCTGTGTGTGTGTGTGTGTGTGTGTGTGTGTGTGTGTGTGTGTGCGTGCGCATGTGGGCATACATATGAGTTGGGACAAATCTGTCCAATTCAGTCATTATGTTGCTCACCTTTGTGTGTGTGTACGTGTTCGTATGCACGCCTGTGTGAAGCCTGGAGCTCAAGTTACACTCCCAGACAAAAGGCCTCTTTCACCCTGCCCTTTATGTGAGGAAACACACACACCGCTCTGTACAAGACAGTTGCCCCTGTTGCGCAGTATTTCATTATTCCCCCCTTTCCTCTCCTGTCTTTCCCTTTTTCCTAGGAATCTGTGGTTTCCCCCCTTCCTCTACACAGACACTCACACTCCCCCAGGCGTGGCTCATTAGCCCATTCTTTAAACAGGTGGGCCATGTTTGGCAGAGACCCCCGACACACACACGCTCACATCACTCATCCTTTCCCTCCCTCTCCCCAGGGAAAACCCTCGGTCCCCTGACCGAATCTCTTATCCAGCCCCAGGCTTCTCTCCGGGCCCAGGAAGCACAAGGCCGGATGGCTGTTGACTCGTCTGTCTGCCTGTAACAAGCAGATATGCATTGTGTCTAAATGGTATTTATGCCTGTAGGGCTCTTCTCTCTTTCTGCCACTCTCTCTGCCTCTTCTTTGTTTGGACTAGACTTGACTATTACCACTTGAGGTTATTTCGGTAATAAGGTTAGGTGGGTGCTGGCGAGGGGGCAGACAGACTGTCTTATCGGATTGGTTTAGGGGATCATCCCCTTGTTAAGTAAGTATGTAGTATCTTATAGAACAGTGTTTAAACACACTCGCCATGTCCTACCTTTTCCATGACACAGACAGACTAGTGGTAATACTACAGAAGGAAGGAAGTAAGGAAGGAAGGAAGAAGGAAGGAAGGAAGGAAGGAAGGAAGGAAGGAAGAAGGAAGGAAGGAAGGAAGGAAGGAAGGAAAGAAGAAGGAAGGAAGGAAGGAAGGAAGGAAGGAAGGAAGGAAGGAAGGAAGGAAGGAAGGAAGGAAGGAAGGAAGGAAGGAAGGAAGGAAAAAAAGAAAGAAAGGACGAGGGGAGGGGAGTAGAGGAAGAGGAGGGGAGGTCTAGAGTGTTTAAATGTTAAATACCTTATCACTCCAATTTCACACTCCCGTCTCCAGCCACAATATGACACACACTAATCCTGGCCTGAGGGAAGGGGTGTGCGTGTGTCACTAACGCCATCTGTCACTCTGGTAACCTCATTAAGCAGTCCTTGATTACCCCAACCTACCTTAAAGCCAGTCAGTCACTCACCTCTCCCCTCCTGCCTTTATCTCCCTCTTCATCCCTAACGCTGTGTGTGTGTGTGTGTGTGTGTGTGTGTGTGTGTGTGTGTGTGTGTGTGTGTGTGTGTGTGTGTGTGTGTGTGTGTGTGTGTGTGTGTGTGTGTGTGTGTGTGTGTGTGT
Organism: Oncorhynchus tshawytscha; assembly: GCF_018296145.1. Classification (NCBI taxonomy): domain Eukaryota; kingdom Metazoa; phylum Chordata; class Actinopteri; order Salmoniformes; family Salmonidae; genus Oncorhynchus; species Oncorhynchus tshawytscha. The sequence goes on from NC_056435.1 coordinate 3,973,187, forward strand.
GTGTGTGTGTGTGCGTGCGTGCGTGTGCTGGGGAAATACCTAAAACAAGCTGTTTCTTGCTGCTTGCCTGCCCCAGATACTGAGGTCAAGGGAATCAGTTTACACACACCCTGATGACAAGGGCTGATATCATCAGAATGTACAGCTAGTACATTCCATTGGCTCCGAATCCCACAGTCTGAGAGGCCTGAGGAGAGGAGACAGGCCAAGGGCTTTCCCTAGAAAGAACTACACACACACACACACACACACACATTGATACTTTTCACATACACACATATTTGGTTATGGTTACAGGAATAAATGTTGGCAGTTCACTCTTGCTCTCCCCCTCTCTCTCTCTTCATGTGTAAATATGAGTTTGGATTGACTTATCTCTGCCGCCAAATAAATAAGCAGCTTAATACAACTCCAGCCAGACAGACGGTGTGCGGATGTTTCCCTTTCCTTGCTTAGAGGGGAAATGTCTTTTGACGGTAGGTGAGGACAAAAACGTTTGGGAGAAATGTTTTCTCTGCATATTTCATTTTTTTAATGCAGAATGTTGCAGTGATTTGAGTAAGATAACGAGGATAGAGAGAGAAATAGGAAGAAGACAGGGAGGTAGGATAGAGAGATAAACAGGAAGAAGACAGGGAGGTAGGATAGAGAGAGAAATAGGAAGAAGACAGGGAGGTAGGATAGAGAGATAAACAGGAAGAAGACAGGGAGGTAGGATAGAGAGATAAACAGGAAGAAGACAGGGAGGTAGGATAGAGAGATAAACAGGAAGAAGACAGGGAGGTAGGATAGAGAGATAAACAGGAAGAAGACAGGGAGGTAGGATAGAGAGAGAAATAGGAAGAAGACAGGGAGGTAGGATAGAGAGAGAAATAGGAAGAAGACAGGGAGGTAGGATAGAGAGATAAACAGGAAGAAGACAGGGAGGTAGGATAGAGAGATAAACAGGAAGAAGACAGGGAGGTAGGATAGAGAGATAAACAGGAAGAAGACAGGGAGGTAGGATAGAGAGATAAACAGGAAGAAGACAGGGAGGTAGGAGAGAGAGATAAACAGGAAGAAGACAGGGAGGTAGGATAGAGAGATAAACAGGAAGGAGACAGGGAGGTAGGATAGAGAGATAAACAGGAAGAAGACAGGGAAGAAGACAGGGAGGTAGGATAGAGAGATAAACAGGTAGGATAGAGAGATAAACAGGAAGAAGACAGGGAGGTAGGAGAGAGAGATAAACAGGAAGAAGACAGGGAGGTAGGATAGAGAGATAAACAGGAAGGAGACAGGGAGGTAGGATAGAGAGATAAATAGGAAGAAGACAGGGGTAGGTAGGATAAACAGAGAAGACAGGGAGGTAAATAAACAGGAAGAAGACAGGGAGGTAGGATAGAGAGATAAACAGGAAGAAGACAGGGAGGTAGGATAGAGAGATAAACAGGAAGAAGACAGGGAGGTAGGATAGAGAGATAAACAGGAAGAAGACAGGGAGGTAGGATAGAGAGATAAACAGGAAGGAGACAGGGAGGTAGGATAGAGAGATAAATAGGAAGAAGACAGGGAGGTAGGATAGAGAGATAAATAGGAAGAAGATAGGGAGGTAGGATAGAAAGTGAGATGAGAGGATGGAGGGAGAGAAGGATAAAGAAGGAGGGAGGATAGAGAGAAAGGAAAAGGAAGGGGATGGAGAGATAAGAGAGTGGGGATTGAGGGTGAGGAGAAGGAGAAGGATGAAGAGGGATGGAGAATAAAGTGAGAGAGAAAGAAAGGGAGACAGGGAGAGGAGGGAGGAGAGCAAGAGAGAAGCCAGAGGTTTGTGTTCTGGAGCAGGAAGCTGAGATTTCCACAGGAGACAAGCCCTGTGTGTTTCCTTAAGATAACATGGAGACCTGCACTGGTAGAATACACACACACATACACACACACTCCAGTAGCTGATCCCACTGCAGGTGGCTTCAAGCCAGGGTTGAAAGCGGATATTTTTTCCTTTATATTATTATACAACAAAGACAACAACATTGCATATATGCATTTCTTTATTTCGTTGCGTTTCTTTTGTAGCTGGTGATATGGCTGAGCCTTCTGATGGCTTTTCTCATTAGAACAGAAGCCATAACTTTGATAAATCACTCTGGCTCCTGGCCTCCACTGCTCTCACTGGATTACAAAACTAATTGAACATTCTTCAACTTCACCCACTCTTTCTCTCTTCATATTTCTCTCTCTTTCTCCTTCTCTTTCTTTGCTACATTCTCTAGCTCACGTTCTCTAACGTTCTCAGTCAATATACAGTGTGTGTGTGTGTGTGTGTGTGTGTGTGTGTGTGTGTGTGTGTGTGTGTGTGTGTGTGTGTGTGTGTGTGTGTGTGCCCATTCCATAGATTCCTGTCGGGAGCTCTGAGTTATCTCTAGACATTGATGATGTGATACAACCAGTAGAACAGGATGAGGAGTGTCTCTACACCACGATGGGGTAAACTCAATAACTCATCACAGGAAAAACATCCTCTCTCTCATGGGCACACACACACACACACACCCACACACAGGTCTGTCAGGTGGCTCAGTGGGGTTCGTCTTCCTCTAGTGTATCAACCCTGCTGTTGAGAGATGACTCATACTGCATCAGGGGATGGTGTGTGTGTGTGTGTGTGTGTGTGTGTGTGTGTGTGTGTGTGTGTGTGTGTGTGTGTGTGTGTGTGTGTGTGTGTGTGTGTGTGTGTGAGAGAGAGAGAGAGAGAGAGAGACAGAGAGAGAGAGAGAGATTGTGTGTGAGGGTGTTTGTACTGTGATGTGCCTGTGCCAGCAGATTCCTGCACCGTAGCCTGAACACTGACCCTAGCCAATCTGTCTGTCTCTCTCTCTCCCCCCCCTCTCTCTCACTCTTCCCCCTCCAACCCCTCTCTCTCTCTTCCCCCTCTCTCCCCTCTCTCCCCGCTCACTCTCCCCCTCTCTCCCTCCCCTCTCTCTTCCCTCTCTCTCTCTCTCTTCCCTCTCTCTCTCCCCCTCTCTCTCTTCCCCTCTCTCTCTCACCCCCTCTCTCTACCCCCTCTCTCTCCCCTCCTCCCTCTCTCTCTCCCTCCCCTCCCCTCCTCTCTCTCTCCCCCTCTCTCTCTCTCTCCCCCTCTTTCTCTCTCCCCCTCTCTTTTCTCTTCCCTCTCTCTCTCCCCTCCTCCTCTCCCCTCTCCCCCCCTCTCTCTCTACCCCTCTCTCTCCCCTCTCTCTCTCCCCTCCTCCTCTCCCCCCTCTCTCCCCTCTCTCTCTACCCTCCTCTCTCTCTCTTCCCCCTGGTTCCAATGAGTTTTATTTCCCAGGGATCTAAACCATAGTAACAAACCATTGAAACACTGCCACCCTTGGGCTATTTGTGGAACTACACAGTATGTTATATCAGTTCATCCAGTATGTCTAACCTCTCCCTCATCCCTCTTCTCTCTCCTCTTTTAGGAAATTCTACTACATAACCCTCTTAAGGGACCCAGTGTCTCGGTACCTCAGCGAATGGAGACACGTCCAGAGGGGCGCGACGTGGAAGACCTCATTACACATGTGTGACGGACGAACCCCTACGCCGGAGGAACTACCAGCCTGCTACGAGGGTTCTGATTGGTCAGGATGTACCTTGCAGCAGTTCATGGACTGTCCTTATAACCTGGCCAATAACAGACAGGTGAGAGACTAATAAATGGACACACACACACACACACACATTTGGATAGAATAGACTTTTAGAATAGACTTTTATGGTCCACACAATGTTGAAATGTACTAACCTCCCCTTACCTTTTCCTATAGGTTCGTATGCTAGCGGACCTGAGCCTGGTAGGCTGCTACAACATGTCTACAGTCCCAGAGCAGAGGCGTTCTCAGCTGTTATTAGACTCCGCTAAGAAGAACCTGAGGGACATGGCCTTCTTCGGCCTGACAGAGTACCAGAGGAAAACCCAGTTCCTGTTTGAACGTACCTTCAGACTGAGGTTCATACGACCCTTTATGCAATACAACAGCACCAGAGCGGCCGGAGTGGATTTGGACAACACTACGGTGTGTGTGTGTGTGTGTGTGTGTGTGTGTGTGTGTGTGTGTGTGTGTGTGTGTGTTGCCATTTGGAACATGTTATCACACCAGGATACTGTGCTGTTTTCAGAGTTTTCCACCATATATTGGCTGTACTTGGTTGTTAAATTGTTGAACCAAGTTGAACAGACAATTCCCCACCACCCACAGATGTTTGCATCAGGACTGTCAGCTGACACCCTCCCTCCCTCTCTGTACTCCAGGTGCAGCGCATCGAGGAGCTGAATGAGCTGGACATGGAGTTGTATGATTACGCCAGAGACCTGTTCCAGCAGAGATACCAATACACCAGGCAGCAGGAACGACGGCTGCAACGACTCAGGACCCACAACCAGAACCACAACGGTCAGGGGCTAGGTGTCGAGGGTCAAGGGCTGGGAGTGGGCCTGTGGCCTTCTAGATCCAAACTAACCCCTGGACCAGGAGAGGGAGAAGTGGAGGACCCAGAGGATGGGGAGGTGGGAGGGAGGTTACCGACGGAAGACTATATGAACCAGATAATTAAGCGTTGGTAACGCACACACACTCATCGGAGGTTAGAGGTCAGGGGTGAAAGTGTATAGGGTAGTTATGGAGACTGAAGTAGAGGAATGGATTGAATGTCGCTGATAACCGACTTTCATCGTTCCCTCTCTCTCGCTCTCCCTTGCCTCCTCTCTCCCTTGCCTCCTCTCTCTCTGGTCACGTAAAGTGTGCGGTGGAAAAAACTATAGTGGTGAAACTCCCAGAAATCCCTTGAAAAGGACCTCTTTACTTCCTGGATGTATAGCTCCAATCAGAGAGCAGAGCTTTGAACTATTGGACAGAAAGTTTTCCTTTGGCTGAGCTGAACCAAGAAAATGCAAAATGTAACATTTACAGAAAAAAGTCTACGTAAAGCAAGAGTTGGACTCTGTGTAAAGCTTGTTGCCTGGAAATCAGCCACCATTTCAGACATGAAAATTGGGGCGGCAGGGTCGCCTAATGGTTAGAGTGTGTTGGGACTAGTAACCAAGATCGAATCCCTGAGCTGACAAGGTAAAATTCTGTCGTTCTGCCCCTGGACAAGGCAGCTAACCCACTGTTCCTAGGCCGTCATTGAAAATAACAATTTGTTCTTAACTGACTTGCCTAGTTAAATAAATGAACATGTGTCTTAATGGCACAATTCTCATTTTAGAACTACTATGTTTATTATTATATCGTTTTTATGTGTTTTTTTAAAAGCAGCATTGTGATGACACTGAGACCAATGTTACTGCCTAAAGAAAGTGATTCTTTTATTTGTATGTTTTTTTAAAGGAAATGTAACCGATAGATGGACGTACCATGGACCAGAGCCATTATTTTAAAATGATGGGGACGTTATGCATATATGTGTGTAGACAACTGGGTAGCAATCCATCCAAATTACATTCTATTCCCTTTGTGGGGCACTACTTCCATTCCAACACCCTATTATTCCTTATGTAGTGTGCTACTTCTGGCGCCCTATTCCCTATATAGTGCACTACTTTTCATCAGATCCCTATGTGGCCCTATAAGAAATAGGGTGTGGTTTGAGACGTGACCATGGATGTGATGAATGTTAGAGTTGATCTGATGCAGTGTAAATGGAACTGAGCCCAACCCTACTTCTGATTGGTAGTTAGTGCCTCTCAGGACAGGCATGATGACTATTAGACCTACCTGATATTTCAGGCTCACACCACTTTTTTGACTACTTTTCCACTGTGTTTCTGTGTGTGTCTCTCTGTGTGCACATACACATGTAAATAGTGTAAATAGTGTGTATGCGTTTGTAATTATCCTGTGTGATTGTGTGTGAGATAGAGAGAATTGCAGTAGCTTTGCTGTGTGATTGACTTGCTATATGACCAATCTCTTACCATAGTGTTAGAGGCCTGAAGGGGAACCCTTTTCATGTATTCTTAACATGGAGGGAGAGACACACTCACACAGAGACGAATGCTTGAGGTAGATGTTTCCCTTAACCGTAGGTCACCTTGATATCTGCCTCTGTGTCACTCCCCTTCCCATGTCCAAAATAACACACACACACACACACACTACAGCACTACTCAGCGATGGTAACGCTTTTGGAGTCCCTCAAACTCAAATTATACCAGGCCATACTGCTATAAACTTTCTTTACATTCTTATCGCTTACACTAGTGTCTTAAATATTTCCGTTGAATGAAATTGAATATTTCCCATCACAAACGTTTACTTCCTGTGTGTCTCAACTCGTTTTTTGAATGTTCTGCCGATGGTGTCCCGTTCCCACTATCAGCGTCATTCAGGAAATGATCTTATGATTTGCAATAACGGATCATCAAACCACTAATTAAAATATTCCATTTTTGAAAAACTGCCCCTTGTTTTTGTGTTATTTCCAACATTGGTTCACTCATATACTGTGTGTTATATGTTATACTTTCTCTCTCTAGTTCTTTTTCCCATTCTCTCTCACACACACACAGTAAAACTGCAGAACCGTGACCTCAGAACACAGCCGGTTCCCTCTTAATGACAGCCTTGGTCCTGTCAACACTGATCTACTGTCTAATTCAATCGACACACACGTGAACACACACCTCCATCCAAGGCCAGCCGGAACAGCCTGTGGCTTGAGTGGAGGGGAGTAAATTACACTTCATGTCCTTGGTGGATTGAGGAGAGGAAGAGGAAGAGTGGGTGGGTTAGAGGGAGCCAGGTGAGGCAGAGTGGGTAAGGGATCAAGTAGAGTCAAGTCATTAGAGGTGAGGTGTAAATAACAACACTTGATGCCCTTCATGGAGCAAGGATAGGAGAGGGAGCCAGGGAAGAGCAGTTATAAGGAGAGGGAGCCAGTTGTAAGGATAGGAGAGGGAGCCAGGGAAGAGCAGTTATAAGGAGAAGGGAAGAGCAGTTATAAGAAGAGCAGTTATAAGGAGAGGGAGCCAGGGAAGAGCAGTTATAAGGAGAGGGTGCCAGGGAAGAGCAGTTATAAGGAGAGGGAGCCAGGGAAGAGCAGTTATAATGAGAGGCCAGGGAAGAGCAGTTATAATGAGGGAAGAGCAGTTATAATGAGAGGGAGCCAGGGAAGAGCAGTTATAAGGAGAGGGAGCCAGGGAAGAGCAGTTATAAGGAGAGGGAGCCAGGGAAGAGCAGTTATAAGGAGAGGGAGCCAGGGAAGAGCAGTTATAAGGAGAGCGAGCCAGGGAAGAGCAGTTATAAGGACAGGAGAGGGAGCCAGTTATAAGGACAGGAGAGGGAGCTAGGGAAGAGCAGTTATAAGGAGAGGAGAGGGAACCAGGGAAGAGCAGTTATAAGGACAGGAGAGGGAACCAGGGAAGAGCAGTTATAAGGACAGGAGAGGGAACCAGGGAAGAGCAGTTATAAGGACAGGAGAGGGAACCAGGGAAGAGCAGTTATAAGGACAGGAGAGGGAACCAGGGAAGAGCAGTTATAAGGACAGGAGAGGGAACCAGGGAAGAGCAGTTATAAGGACAGGAGAGGGAACCAGGGAAGAGCAGTTATAAGGACAGGAGAGGGAACCAGGGAAGAGCAGTTATAAGGACAGGAGAGGGAACCAGGGAAGAGCAGTTATAAGGACAGGAGAGGGAGCCAGGGAAGAGCAGTTATAAGGACAGGAGAGGGAGCCAGGGCAGCCTCATGATTAATATTTTTTTTAAACATTTTTTATTTAACCTTTATTTAACCTTTATTTAACTAGGCAAGTCAGTTAAGAACAAATTCTTATTTACAATGACGGCCTAACACAGACAACACTGGGCCAATTGTGCGCCACCCTATGGGACTACCAATCACAGCCAGATGTGATAAAGCCTGGATTCGAACCAGGTACTATAGTAACACCTCTTGCACTGAGATCCAGTGCCTTAGACCACTGTGCCACTCAGGAGCCCAACATTGCAACCTAGTGATCATTGATTGATTGATTTTATTTGCCAGTTTAAAAAAACACAAGAATACGTACATTTGAAAAACAATAAAGGGGAAGTCAGAGACTTATTTCCATTGTAGCCCCAAAAAGGGCACTGACCTCTGACAACACAGGGCTGGACAATATTTCCCTGGATAGAGAGTACATGGTGGACTATACTAAACTCCATGTCTATGATCTCTGATTGGCCCTTTGTGTCAATACACACAGACCCTGGCTCACTGTCATTCCAAGAGCAGACAAGTAAAACCAGCAGTAATGGGTGAGATGCAGCAGACTGGAATACAAGAGATAATACAAGAGATAATACAAGAGATAATACAAGAGATGCAGCAGGCTGGAATACAAGAGATAATAAAAGAGATAATACAAGAGATAATACAAGAGATAATACAAGAGATGCAGCAGGCTGGAATACAAGAGATAATAAAAGAGATAATACAAGAGATAATACAAGAGATGCAGCAGACTGGAATACAAGAGATAATAAAAGAGATAATACAAGATATAATACAAGAGATGCAGCGGACTGGAATACAAGATATAATACAAGAGATAATACAAGAGATAATAAAAGAGATAATACAAGATATAATACAAGAGATGCAGCGGACTGGAATACAAGAGATAATAAAAGAGATAATACAAGAGATAATAAAAAAGAGAGATAATACAAGATATAATACAAGAGATGCAGCGGACTGGAATACAAGATATAATACAAGAGATAATACAAGAGATAATAAAAGAGATAATACAAGATATAATACAAGAGATGCAGCGGACTGGAATACAAGATATAATACAAGAGATAATACAAGAGATAATAAAAGAGATAATACAAGATATAATACAAGAGATGCAGCGGACTGGAATACAAGATATAATACAAGATATAATACAAGAGATAATACAAGAGATAATACAAGAGATGCAGCAGGCTGGAATACAAGATATAATACAAGAGATGCAGCGGACTGGAATACAAGAGATAATGGCTTAGGAGCAACTCTCCTATCTATCACGTGTGGATTCTTCTAAAGGACAGTGAAAGACGGGCCATACCGTGACTCATCTCATCAGGGCCCCAGCCATCCTACGAGGTCGAGGCTAAATCGTACCCCTGTGACAGCGAGTTTATAGTGGGTCCTTATAAAGAACATAGCCCAGAGTCTGTGTCTGTATTGCTCGTTAACGTCAAATAAATATACAGTAGAGCCCCACTGACGCCCAGAGATGTATACTGTCCAGTCTATCTGGCCATGACCCATGGCTTGCCCTCTTGGACCCTCGGTTGAATTACCATTAATCAGACATTTATGGACACACACACACACCTAACGGGAAAGCAGATGTGGGTTCGGCTGAGTCAATGGAAGCTATATGGATTACAAGAGATCAAATCAAATCAAATTTTATTTGTCACATACACATGGTTAGCAGATGTTAATGCGAGTGTAGCGAAATGCTTGTGCTTCTAGTTCCGACAATGCAGTAATAACGAACAAGTAATCTAACTAACAATTCCAAAAAAACTACTGTCTTATACACAGTGTAAGGGGATAAAGAATATGTACATAAGGATATATGAATGAGTGATGGTACAGAGCAGCATAGGCAAGATACAGTAGATGATATCGAGTACAGTATATACATATGAGATGAGTATGTAAACCAAGTGGCATAGTTCAAGTGGCTAGTGATACATGTATTACATAAGGATGCAGTCGATGATATAGAGTACAGTATCTACGTATGCATATGAGATGAATAATGTAGGGTAAGTAACATTATATAAGGTAGCATTGTTTAAAGTGGCTAGTGATATATTTACATCATTTCCCATCAATTCCCATTATTAAAGTGGCTGGAGTAGAGTCAGTGTCATTGACAGTGTGTTGGCAGTAGCCACTCAATGTTAGTGGTGGCTGTTTAACAGTCTGATGGCCTTGAGATAGAAGCTGTTTTTCAGTCTCTCGGTCCCAGCTTTGATGCACCTGTACTGACCTCGCCTTCTGGATGACAGCGGGGTGAACAGGCAGTGGCTCGGGTGGTTGATGTCCTTGAGGATCTTTATGGCCTTCCTGTAGCATCGGGTGGTGTAGGTGTCCTGGAGGGCAGGTAGTTTGCCCCCGGTGATGCGTTGTGCAGACCTCACTACCCTCTGGAGAGCCTTACGGTTGAGGGCGGTGCAGTTGCCATACCAGGCGGTGATACAGCCCGCCAGGATGCTCTCGATTGTGCATCTGTAGAAGTTTGTGAGTGCTTTTGGTGACAAGCCGAATTTCTTCAGCCTCCTGAGGTTGAAGAGGCGCTGCTGCGCCTTCCTCACGATGCTGTCTGTCTGAGTGGACCAATTCAGTTTGTCTGTGATGTGTATGCCGAGGAACTTAAAACTTGCTACCCTCTCCACTACTGTTCCATCGATGTGGATGGGGGGGTGTTCCCTCTGCTGTTTCCTGAAGTCCACAATCATCTCCTTAGTTTTGTTGACGTTGAGTGTGAGGTTATTTTCCTGACACCTCACTCCGAGGGCCCTCACCTCCTCCCTGTAGGCCGTCTCGTCGTTGTTGGTAATCAAGCCTACCACTGTTGTGTCGTCCGCAAACTTGATGATTGAGTTGGAGGCGTGCATGGCCACGCAGTCGTGGGTGAACAGGGAGTACAGGAGAGGGCTCAGAACGCACCCTTGTGGGGCCCCAGTGTTGAGGATCAGCGGGGAGGAGATGTTGTTGCCTACCCTCACCACCTGGGGGCGGCCCGTCAGGAAGTCCAGAACCCAGTTGCACAGGGCGGGGTCGAGACCCAGGGTCTCGAGCTTGATGACGAGCTTGGAGGGTACTATGGTGTTGAATGCCGAGCTGTAGTCGATGAACAGCATTCTCACATAGGTATTCCTCTTGTCCAGATGGGTTAGGGCAGTGTGCAGTGTGGTTGAGATTGCATCGTCTGTGGACCTATTTGGGCGGTAAGCAAATTGGAGTGGGTCTAGGGTGTCAGGTAGGGTGGAGGTGATATGGTCCTTGACTAGTCTCTCAAAGCACTTCATGATGACGGATGTGAGTGCTACGGGGCGGTAGTCGTTTAGCTCAGTTACCTTAGCTTTCTTGGAAACAGGAACAATGGTGGCCCTCTTGAAGCATGTGGGAACAGCAGACTGGTATAGGGATTGATTGAATATGTCCGTAAACACACCGGCCAGCTGGTCTGCGCATGCTCTGAGGGCGCGGCTGGGGATGCCGTCTGGGCCTGCAGCCTTGCGAGGGTTAACACGTTTAAATGTCTTACTCACTTCGGCTGCAGTGAAGGAGAGACCGCATGTTTTCGTTGCAGGCCGTGTCAGTGGCACTGTATTGTCCTCAAAGCGGGCAAAAAATTATTTAGTCTGCCTGGGAGCAAGACATCCTGGTCCGTGACTGGGCTGGGTTTCTTCCTGTAGTCCGTGATTGACTGTAGACCCTGCCACATGCCTCTTGTGTCTGAGCCGTTGAATTGAGATTCTACTTTGTCTCTGTACTGGCGCTTAGCTTGTTTGATAGCCTTGCGGAGGGAATAGCTGCACTGTTTGTATTCAGTCATGTTACCAGACACCTTGCCCTGATTAAAAGCAGTGGTTCGTGCCTTAAGTTTCACACAAATGCTGCCATCAATCCAAGGTTTCTGGTTAGGGAATGTTTTAATCGTTGCTATGGGAACGACATCTTCAACGCACCGTTCTAATGAACTCGCACACCGAATCAGCGTATTCGTCAATGTTGTTGTCTGATGCAATACGAAACATCTCCCAGTCCACGTGATGAAAGCAGTCTTGGAGTGTGGAGTCAGCTTGGTCGGACCAGCGTTGGACAGACCTCAGCGTGGGAGCCTCTTGTTTTAGTTTCTGTCTGTAGGCAGGGATCAACAAAATGGAGTCGTGGTCAGCTTTTCCGAAAGGGGGGCGGGGCAGGGCCTTATATGCGTTGCGGAAGTTAGAGTAACAATGATCCAGGGTCTTTCCACCCCTGGTTGCGCAATCGATATGCTGATAAAATTTAGGGAGTCTTGTTTTCAGATTAGCCTTGTTAAAATCCCCAGCTACAATGAATGCAGCCTCCGGATAAATCGTTTCCAGTTTTCAGAGAGTTAAATAAAGTTCGTTCAGAGCCATCGATGTGTCTGCTTGGGGGGATATATACGGCTGTGATTATAATCGAAGAGAATTCTCTTGGTAGATAATGCCTACATTTGATTGTGAGGAATTCTAAATCAGGTGAACAGAAGGATTTGAGTTCCTGTATGTTTCTGTCATCACACCATGTCACGTTAGTCATAAGGCATACGCCCCCGCCCCTCTTCTTACCAGAAAGATGTTCCTTTCTGTCCGCACGATGCGTGGAGAAACCCGCTGGCTGCACCGCTTCGGATAGCGTCTCTCCGGTTAGCCATGTTTCCGTGAAGCAGAGAACGTTACAGTCTCTGATGTCCCTCTGGAATGCTACCCTTGCTCGGATTTCATCAACCTTGTTGTCAAGAGACTGGACATTGGCGAGAAGAATGCTAGGGAGTGGTGCACGGTGTGCCCGTCTCCAGAGTCTGACCAGAAGACCGCTTCGTTTCCCTCTTTTTCTGAGTCGTTTTTTTGGGTTGCTGCATGGAATCCACTCCGTTACACTGGTTGTAAAGGCAGAACACAGGATCCGCATCGCGAAAAACATATTCTTGGTCGTACTGATGGTGAGTTGACGCTGATCTTATATTCAGTAGTTCTTCTCGGCTGTATGTAATGAAACCTAAGATGACCTGGGGTACTAGTGTAAGAAATAACACGTAAAAAAACAAAAAACTGCATAGTTTCCTAGGAACGCGAAGCGAGGCGGCCATCTCTGTCGGCGCCGGAAGAGATGGGCCGTAACGTTCTTCTCTTATATGTGATTTAATATGTTGAATAATATTAACATGATATGCCAATATATCATCAATAACTGGGACCAGTCAGTATTAATACCAAATACAACTGCCTCCTACTCCTCGCTACAGGTTCATGTTAATGATAGTGTTCCCCGCTTCACTAGTGGGGAATTAGCTTCATGTTGGGGACCTCTCCTCACCCCCATTATACTGACATGGAGACTTTAATTAGCAAGGTCTCACATGAAACCAAAGACTCACAGACACACAGTAGAGTGTGTTAATATTAATGTGAGTGAGTTTAATTGGGGTTGTTTGCACAGGCCTGGTCCTGTGTGTAACCTATAAAATGGCAGTCGTGCGAGGTGCGACAGCAGCCAGGGAGAACGCTGACCTCCCACCCCAGGGATGCCATGTTGTATTTGACCCCAAAGATGACAGCCACCTCCCATAATTCATCTGGTGACATCACCTTTCTGACAGACAAACGGCCCCTGTGGGGAGTGTGTGTGCGCGTGCATTTGTGCATTTGTGTGTTTGTGGGGGAGGAGGGCATGTGTGGTGTGTGTATTGGTGTGTGTGAAGGTCAGGTCTGACAGGATAATTAATGGACCAGCTCTTTGTTGTATTAATATTAGATCAAACCATTGAGCTAGTACAGTCCCTCAGGAACTGACCCTCTCTCCTCTGTCATTTCTAAAGCAGACGGGGTGCAGACTGCAGTCCGGTTACCTAACCTTCCTACAGCTGGTGGCCTGGTGCAGTCGCAATAACCTGTAGATTATGTACATGTCTTTGTCAATATTCTGTCTGTATATTTTTTTCTATTGCTAGCAGCAGCACTTTACTAAGTCAAATTCTGATATGTGAAAATATACTTGGCAAATGAAGGTGATTCTGATGTGTGCACCATAGAGAGCCCAAAAGCCTGTTTTAGCATGGAGTGTGTGTGTGTGTGTGTGTGTGTGTGTGTGTGTGTGTGTGTGTGTGTGTGTGTGTGTGTGTGTGTGTGTGTGTGTGTGTGTGCAAAGTCTGGGACCAGAAGGCTCCTGAACAGCTTCTACCTCCAAGCCATAAGACTGCTGAACCAGTTAATCAAATGACTACCCTGACAATCTACATTGACCCCCTTTTTATTTGCGCTGACTCTATGCACACTCACTGGACTCTACCCACACACTCACACATACTACACTGACACTCAAACACACACAAGACTACATACGCTCACACACACACAAAACATCCACACACACATGCATATTGACGCCACACACACAACCAAACTTTCACACTCTTCACATATGCTGCTGCTGCTCTGTTTATTATCTTTCCTGATTGCCTTGTCACTTTCACCCCTACCTACATGTACATATTACCTCAATCACCTCAACTATCTCATACCCCTGCACATTGACTCAGTAGTGGTACTCCTTGTATATAGTCTCATTATTGTTATTTGATTGTGTTAATATTTAGTTTTTTGATAATTTGTCTTTCTTTTTAACTTTTTAACTGAAGGACTTGAAAACAAAGCATTTCATGGTAAAGTCTACACCTGTTGTATTCGGTGCATGTGAAGAATAAAAATGGATTTAATTTGATTACTTTCACCATTTTGAAGTAGTCAACTTACTATAGGTTAAGGAATGATTCCACATAATTCCAACAAGGTCATCAGGAAGGATCCACCAATGAATTATACTCGTGAGCAAACATTCCACAACTGCAGGTGGCAGTTCTGGAGAGCTACTGGGTGTGCAGGGTTTCATTCCAGCCCTGCAGTAACCCACCTGATGCAGTTAATTATGGTCCAGAGAGAAGATGGTGTATAGGAACATGGAAATAATATTGCTTTAGTTTTATTTATTTAACTAGGCAAGTCAGTTAAGAACAAATTATTATTTACAATGACGGCCTACCCTATAAGGGCATTCAATCACAAATCAACGATTCTGATGATAAAATACAAGTGGAAAGTCTAGCAATTCATTGGAAGTTATCTGAATACGTGGAGTGTTGAGTTGACTTGGTTTTGGTACATTAGATGCGGAGAAGGAACTATTTCTAACATCTCTGTTGATACATTGAACAGTATTGCAGTGCCACAAAATGCATTGAAACCTCTATAAGCTGATGAAACTACGGGAAATCTTGGCCCTTTTGAGCCAACATGGCGCCTAAGTTGCCAACTTGAAGCGTGGATAAATGTAGCAAATGTTTTATTTTGTACTGCTTTGATTAATTTAAGTGATAAAACATAATTCAATTACATACAACAAGGGGTAGTCATATGAATGATGAAATGAAACGTAAACTTACAGACAATACTTTTTCTTAGATTTTTAACAGGCAAAAAAAGCAATCTACCTACACTGAAGTTGCCAGGACCCCACCCACTCCCCTCTGATCATGGCAGATGCGGGAAGTTACCAAGCCGGTTTCGGTATGTACGTTTACATTCATTTAATGTTAGTAAAACATTCTGTAAGGTGTCACCACTAGCTACTATTGGTCAGAGGTTGCACCACAAATTGTTTGTAAGTTTGCACGTATTCTGACGCGAACTAACTAGCTAGGTTATCCTGTGTGCAAGCAAGCTAACCAATGAAGGCTGCAGTTATTCTAACGAATAGCTAGCAAGCGACAGCAAGTTAACTTAAACATCAAACAGAGCAAGACCAACACGTAGGGTGTCAACTTCTGACACGTAATTTAAATAGCTAAAGAATAGCTAACCATTCGGGTATAAGTTGCCAGCTAGCTGACCATATCGGATTTTATTGAAACAATCCGGAAGTCCTGTCAAGATGCTCATTGGATATTTCTCCCTTGAACAGCCACGCTGAGCGCTCTAATTGGTTAGAATTAGTGGCGCAGTGTTTACAATCACGACAAGTGTGCTAACTGCACAGTTAATTTTGGGCTGATTAGAATTAAGCAATAACGCCCGAGGGGTTGTGTTATATGGCCATTATAAACTGTGTGGTTTTAGCCCTGAATGCTGACATGGTATATCAAACCGTATACCATGGGTATGACATTTATCTTTACTGCTCTCATTACGTTGGTAGCCAGTTTATAATACCAATAAGGCCCGTCAGGGTTTGTGATATATGACCAATATACCACGGCTAAGGACTGTGTCGTGTGTACAAACTGGGTGGTTCTGTTCGAGCCCTGAAAGCTAATTGTCTGACAGCCATGGTATATCAGACCGTATACTACAGGTATGACAAAAATTTATCTTTACTGCTCTAATTACGTTGGTAACCCGTTTTATAATAGTAATAAGGCACCTCGGGGGTTTGTGATATGTGGCCATATACCACACCTCCTCTGGCCTTATTGCTTAAATATACAACAACTGTCAGCCAATCAGCATTCAGGGCTTGAACCACCCAGTTTATAATAGAAAATGTACAGCTATACTATCTCAAACACACAAAACAGGGAAGGCAACAGCATTACTTGCATGGTTGCCAGTCTTTCAGTCTCAGCACTGATACAATACAGATCTCCATTGACCCTGTTCTCTTTCCTCCTACTTCTCTCCCTCATCCTTCTCTCCTTTCCTCCTCTCCCTCCTCTCCCTCATCCTTCTCTCCTTTCCTCCTCTCTCCAAACTAAACCATCCTTCTCTCCTTTCCTCCTCTCCCCAAACTAAACTCTCCCTCATCCTTCTCTCCTTTCCTCCTCTCCAAACTAAACTCTCCCTCATCCTTCTCTCCTTTCCTCCTCTCCCCAAACTAAACTCTCCTTCTCCTCTCCAGGCCCCAGGATGTGGCAGCACTGTGCCCTTCTCCTGTCCCTGTCCTTGCTACCAGTGGTATCTGGAGGAGCTGACTCCAAGGGTGTCACCACCAGTCTCACCACCAAGTGGGCCTCTACCCCTCTGCTGCTGGAGGCCAGGTAACAATATGCTCAACACATACACAAGATTAAAAAAACATCCTTTCTTTCTCTTCATACCCTCTTTCTCTTCATCCCCCCACTCCCCACCCCCTCTTTTTCTCAGTGAGTTCCTGGCAGAAGAGAGTCAGGAGATGTTCTGGGATTTCGTCGAAGCAAATCAGAACATCAAAGGGGAACATGATGGTAGCCTTAATGTTTTATTCCACTGATAATGTTGATTTATGTAGCACTTGGTCTCTGGAAGATCTATTAAAGTGTTGTTCTGTTACAGATACAGACCAGGTGTATTACGACCTGATCGTGAAGAGAGCCAGTGCTCTGCTCAGCACAGTCCAACTCAACATGCTCAAGTTTGCCCTCTCTCTCAGGGCCTACTCCGCTACTGTACACTCCTTCCAACAAGTAATATTACTACAATACTACTAGATGACTACCCTCTCCCTCTGTGTGTGTGTCATCACTGTTTCTCGCCTCTCTCTCCTGTAGATAGCGTCCAACGAGCCCCCTCCATCCGGCTGCTCAGCCTTCTTCAATGTCCACGGAGAGAAGTCATGTGACACGGAGAAACTGACTGCACTGATGGAGACCGCAGCAGAACGGTACAAACACACTGGGAGACACCCACACACAAACTGTGAATATCCACTTTGATTGATAAAGACCTCTGTTGAAGTGATAATAATTCATTAAATAGTCCTTATCTCATCCCTCTTTGTCCCAGGCCTAAGCCCTACCTATTCAAAAGCGATCACAGGTTCCCGGGATCAAATCCCGACACTCCGGTTATTATCCTGTATGCCGAGATTGGAAGTTCGGAATTCACAATGTTCCATCAGCTGATGCTGTCCAAAGTCAACAAGGGACTGGCCACCTATGTGCTTCGTCACTACCTGGCTGTAAGAAAAACACCGCAATACACATGATGGGAAGCATAATTCCGACAGCATTTCGTGTTCATCTTTTCCTCTTTCTCTCGTTGCCAGTCTCCCAGCAGTCGTAGAGTGTATTTGTCTGGTTATGGAGTGGAGCTGGCCATCAAGAACCAGGAATACAAGGCTAAGGACGATACACAGGTCCAGGGAGCGGAAGTGAATGCTACACTGATGGGGGAGAATGACCCAGTGGATGAGGTCCAGGGATTCCTCTTTGGAAAACTGAAGTAACCAACCTACCAAAATGAAATGCTATTCCACAAACTCACTCTGCTTTGGAGCGTCATGGGTGGAGAAACGTGTCATCTTTCCCTCTCTTCTTCCCTCTCATTTTCCTCTCCGTACCGCTCCTCTCTCCAGGACTCTGTACCCTGAGTTGAAGGAGCAGCTGAAGGAGCTAAGGAAACACCTGGTGGAGAGCACCAATGAGATGGCTCCCCTTAAAGTCTGGCAGATGCAAGGTGGACGGACTTTATTTTTTCTTTGCCTCTCTTCTCCTGCATCAAGACAACTGTAACTACAGTAATCATCTCCTTTTTTCCCCCACTATATTTCATTTTTTATCTCTTCGTGTGTCAGATCTGAGTTTCCAGACTGCAGCTCGGATCCTGGCTGCTCCATCTTCAGACGCCCTGAACGTCATGAGAGACCTCAGTCAGAACTTCCCTACCAAGGCTAGGTACACACACACACGAACGAACACAAACATATTTTTTGATATCTCTGTGTAGTGTGTGATTCTGGTGGTTTCTCTCCCCTTCTCAGGTCCATCACTAAAACAGTGGTCAGCTCTGAGTTACGTAAAGAGATGGAAGAGAACCAGAAGGTAAGAGCTCAGTCATCCATAGCTCTCCTTCCCTGTCTCTCTACTACCCATTAACATGTAATGACCGTACCGCTCTTCTTCTCTCCAGTTCTTTAAGGGAACTCTGGGATTGCAGCCTGGAGACTCTGCTCTCTTCATCAACGGACTACACATAGACCTGGACACACAGGACATCTTCAGGTACACACACACACACATACATACATACATCTTCAGGGACACACATTGACTGTATGTGTGTGTTTCCAGTGTGTTTGAGGTTCTCCGTAGTGAGGCCAGGGTGATGGAAGGTCTGCGTTCTCTCCTTATCGAGACTCCCTTCATCCACGACATCCTCAAACTCAACGTACAGCCTTCTGACTCGGACTACGCTGTGGACATCCGTAATCCTGCTGTCAACGTAAGACACACCTACCCCTTTATTTAACCCTGACCATCCAACTATGTCATCCGTATATATACTGAACAAAAATATGAACGCTACATGTAAAGTGTTGGTGTCCTGTTTCATGAGCTGAAATAAAAGATCCCAGAAATGTTCCATACGCACAAAGTTTATTTCTCTCAAATGTTGTGCACAAATCTGTTTACATCCCTGTTAGTGAGCATTTTTCCTTTGCCAAGATAATCCATCCACCTTGACAGGTGTGGCATATCAAGAAGCGGATTAAACAGCATGATCATTACACAGGTGCACCTTGTGCTGGAGACAATAGGCCACTAAAATGTGCAGTTTTGTCCTACAACACAATGCCACAGATGTCTCAGGTTTTGAGGGAGCAGGCAACTAGCATGCTGACTGCAGGAATTTCCACCAGAGCTGTTGCCAGAAAATTTAATGTTAGTTTCTCTACCATACGCCGCCTCCAACGTTGTTTTAGAGAATTTGGCAGTACGTCCAGCCTGCCTCACAACCGCAGACCACGTGTAACCACGCCAGCCCAGGACCTCCACATCCGCCGCCTTCACCTGTGGGATCGTCTGAGACCAGCCACCCAGACAGCTGGTGAAACTGACAAGTATTTCTGTCTGTAAAAAAGCCCTTTTGTGTGGAAAAACTCATTCTGATTGGCTGGGCCAGGCTCCCCCTATGCCCTCCCAGGCTCACCCATAGCTGGTCTCCTGCCCAGTCATGTGAAATCCATAGATTAGAGCCTAATGAATTAATTTCAATTGACTGATTTCCTTATATGAACCGTAACCCAGTAAAATTGTTGAAATTGTTGCATGTTGCGTTTTTATATTTTTGTTCAGTATACAATCAAGCCGTTAAAAACGCGTATATAACCCAACTCTTTGTTTTTGCATTGATAATTTTGATGATAATCTAATCTCTCTCTCTCCTCAGTGGATGAATAACCTGGAGACAGACAGCAGGTACGGCTCATGGCCCTACAGCGTCCAGGAGCTCCTCAGACCAACCTTCCCCGGAGTCATACGACAGATCCGGAAAAACTTTCACAACCTCGTGAGTACATGATACGTGTGTCAGGACGTTTGATGGCCACCAAACGTATCGCGTACATTTTTGGAACTGACAGCAAAAAGCAATGATGTCTTGTGTTTTAGGTGGTGATTCTGGACCCGACCCATGAGAGTTCTGCTGAGCTGTTGAATGTTGCTGAGATGTTCTACAGCAATAACATCCCACTCAGGTAGGGGGTGTGTGTTTCTGGTGGATTAAAAAAGTTACATATCGGAGTATAATCTTTGACGTATTGCATCTTTTTGACAATATCACAATATTATAACTCCTGTATTTTTCCTTCATAGCTCGTTCTCAATCTTTTTACATTGGGAGCCAATTTGTTTTCGGCACTTTTATTTCCATGACTTTTATTTTGTTTTCTCATGGCTCTTGTCTCTCGTCTCCCTGTAGCAGACATGGTGAGCAATATGTCTGGAACATCGAATCGCAATAAAATCACAGTATCGAATCACGATGTAGAATCGTGAGAATCGCAATACATGTAGAACCATAGCGTATCGGCACCTAAGTGTCGTGAGAGCATCGTGAGGTCCATCCCTAATAACCCTGCTGTGTGTGTTGTAGGATTGGACTGGTGTTTGTGGTGTCTGATGTTGATGAGATCGATGGTATGGAGGATGCAGGTGTGGCTCTGCTCCGGGCCTTTAACTACATCACAGAAGAGCTGGACGCTCCCGCCGCCTTCGACACCATCATCTCGGTGAGTCGGTCTGACCAATGAGAATCATTGATGAGTCTTTTGACCAATCCCAGCGATCTGGAACATCAGCCTGACCAATCAAGATGGAAATGCTCTCTTTGAATCTCCTCTCTCTAGATGTTTAACCGTGTGCCTAGCGGTGGTAAGCTAAGTGTAGGTGATGTCGTCAAGGTGTTGGAGAAGAAGTTTCCCTATGTGGAGGTCGGCAGCATTCTTGGACCAGACTCCACCTACGACGACAACCGGAAGGTATGGTTCTGCTTTTATGTGTCGTGATGTTTCTTGACAGAACGGTATGTTTTTCATGTACCGTCTTCCTATCTATCTCCGCCTCCAGGAAGGGCGTGGTTACTACTTGCAGACGGGTGTAGGTCCGTTGCCAGTGGTGATGTACAATGGAATGCCGTACCAGCGAGAACAGCTAGACCCAGAGGAGCTAGAAACTGTCACCATGAACAAAATACTGGAGACTACCAGCTTCTACCAACGGGCTGTCTACATGGTGAGTCAGACAGACAGACAGACAGACAGACAGACAGACAGACACACTGACCTTCTCTTGTTGTGTCTTCCTAGGGTGAGCTGGCCACTGATCAAGATGTGGTGGATTTCATCATGACCCAACCTAACGTTGTCCCACGTATCAACCCTCGAATCCTGTCGACTGCCAGGACGTACCTGGACCTATCTAATACTAGTGAGTTTTACACACACGCACACATACACACAGACGGAACCATCTTAACCACCTCTCTCTTTCCTGACAGATAACCATTTTATAGATGAGTACGCTCGCTTTCTGTTCCTGGATAGCAGAGAGAAGAGCACTGCTGTGGCTAACAGCATGAACTACATGACCAAGAAGGGTAAGATAGATATATACATATACACACACGCACGCACACGCACGTACACACACACACACGCACACAGCTACACACACGCACACAGCTACACATGCAGAGCTTCATCTTATTGAGCTAAATGTTTCAGCCCTAAATCTCTTGTCTATCTATTCTGTTCTTTCTCCTCTGTGTTTTTGTTCGTCAGGGATGGCCCCCAAAGACCACCATGGTAACCCTTATTTCGTTTCCTGCACTTCCTCTCTTTCTCTCTCAACAGACAGTATTACGAGCCATATCTCACTTCTCATCAACATTATCTCACCATCTTGCATCTCTGTGAGATGACATGCTTGGATGTGTTTGTTTCTGCCAACTGCCTGAGAGAGAGAGTCTTGCTCAAAGACTAAGAATTGAGATCGCACTGCAACATCAAACCTCATACATTTCAGGATTAAGGTCTGTGACCCTTTTACTCTCATCTCCTCCTCTTCAACTCCCTCTCTCCTCTAGATGATGGCTACATCCGTCCAGTCACGTTCTGGGTTGTGGGAGATTTTGACCAACCTTCCGGGCGCCAGCTATTATACGATGCCATCAGACACATGGTATGATGATGTCACTGTAACACGATCCAAAAAATCCACACACAAAAAAAACCTACCATCTGACAGATTCTCCTAAATCTGCCTTCAACAGAAAACCAGTAACAACGTGCGATTGGGCCTGATCAACAACCCTAGCGACAGCCCATCCGAGGAGAACAGTCGTGTTGCCAGGGCGATATGGGCCGCCATGCAGACCCAGACAGCTAACAACGCTAAAAACTACATCACCAAGCTGGCTAAAGAAGAGACCGCTAAGGCACTGGAGACTGGGGCCGACGTCACACAGTTCACTGTCGGGGTAAAGAGTTTACACACACGTAATACACCGTTCTGTCTCACCCTTTACTGTACTGTCCTACACTACAAACAATCATTTCTTTCTCCATCTCTCCAGGGTATGGACGTTGCCTTGTTTAAGAGTGCCTTTGAAGGTCCTAAGTTTGACTTCCTGCTGTCTCACACTGTCTACTGCCGAGACGTTCTCAAGCTGGGGAAAGGACAGAGAGCAGTCATCAGCAACGGACGGGTGAGTGGGCAACACACACACACACTAGCACGCTTCCTACTGTGATTGAAGTGTCACAATGGCGTTTCTCTCTCTCTGCCGACAGATCATCGGTCCGCTAGAGGATGGGGAGGTCTTTAACCAAGATGACTTCCTCCTATTGGAGAGTATCATTTTGAAGACCTCGGGAGAGCGAATCAAAAGCAAGGTCCAGCAGTTTGGGGTGGAGGAGGACAGGGCCAGTGACCTGGTGATGAAGATTGACTCTCTGCTCTCCTCTCAGCCCAAAGGAGAGGCCAGGATAGAACATGCCTTTGCTGATGACCAATACAGGTACTGAAACTAATCAAATGTTTTACTTCATGTTTTTATTCATTGCCTATATACTTTCTGCTTACCTCTGTCTGGTCTATGATTGGTCCACAGTGCTGTAAAGATCCGGCCCACAGAGGGAGACGTCTACTTTGACATGGTTGCCGTGATAGACCCCGTAACCAGGGACGCCCAGAAACTAGCTCCGCTCCTATTGGTTCGTACTGCTTCAAATAATTGTCACTTAGAGTATTTGGAGTGACAGAACTCCTGTCTCACAGCCATCTGTCTCTCCATGTTTCTCTCTCTACCAGGTGTTGAAGAAGCTGGTCAATGTGAACCTGCGGGTGTTTATGAACTGCCAGTCCAAACTCTCAGACCTGCCTCTCAAAAGGTGAGCAAGACCCCAGCTACATGCAGGTCATCCTGTTTTAACTGCTAGGACCTCGTTTCTGTTGTCTTACTTTCCTTCCCCTTAGAGGTCCCTGGTAGTACCTGAGGGTTTTTCCTGTGTTTCTCTAAACCTTCCTCTCTTCTCCCAGTTTCTACCGGTATGTGTTGGAGCCTGAGGTGTTGTTCCAGACTGACGGTAGTTTCTCCCCTGGTCCCCTGGCTAAGTTCCTGGACATGCCTCAAACTCCCCTCTTCACACTCAACCTCAACACCCCTGAGAGCTGGATGGTGGAGTCTATACGCACTAGATATGACCTGGACAATATCTACCTGGAAGAGGTGTGTTTTCTGTGCTGTTTTGTTTTTAGGATTGTGTTATTTATAGCACGGTTGCCTTGGCTAATGTTGTCCTGCACCTCTTCAGCTGGAGAGTGTAGTGACTGTGGACGGAGTATTCTGGTATTTGTCTAAGTTATTTTTTTTAAGGTTTAATAATGGTTCTCTATTCTCCCTGTCTAGGTGGACAGTATAGTAGCAGCAGAATACGAGTTGGAACATCTGCTGCTGGAGGGTCACTGTTTTGACGTGAGTACAGGTCAGCCCCCCAGAGGACTCCAGTTCACCCTGGGAACCCCCTCCGACCCTGTCATCGTCGACACCATCGTCATGGCTAACCTGGTGAGTCACCCCTGACCTCTAACCCTAACCTCTGTTGATAGGCAGACACCTTTCTATTCTCCGTTGTTGTGGTTGAACGAGGGCGTTGTGTTGTCGTCGTCCTCAGGGTTATTTCCAGTTGAAGGCTAACCCAGGAGCCTGGATCCTGAAGCTGAGGAAAGGACGGTCTGACGAAATCTACAAGATCTACAGGTACGGAAGATCACATCTCGACATATCACGCCGTCTTCAGTTTAGCACATGACTAGTGGAACCAGGCGTGTTAGTGCTGGGCTGGAACGAAAGCCTGCACAATGCACACCCTCTTGTTCCTCTCTCTGACATCACATCCTCTCTTCCAGTCATGATGGAACAGACTCTCCAGCCGATGCTGATGACCTCATCGTGGTGCTGAACAACTTCAAGAGCCGGATCATCAAAGTCAAGGTACTGCTCTGACCCCAGCTGTAGAGTACAGCTTTCATGTTGTTGGTTGCTGTCAGGTCTCAATAAAGCTGAGGTTGAATTCAAATTGATCAATAAGTCCATTGCTAAGTAATGTATTGATCGTGTGTTGTTGTTGTTGATCAGGTCCAGAAGAGGCCAGAGAAGTTCAGTGAGGAGCTGTTGAGTGATGGAACCCAGGAGAACGACTCGGGCTTCTGGGAGTCACTCACCAGGTATCTCTCACTAAGCATCCAGCTCCACCCTTTACATCTACTGTTTCATACCTATTTGATCTCTGCTGAATCTGATGGTGTTTATTCTCTCCCTGTCTTTCTCTCCCCAGAGGGTTTACAGGAGGTGTGAAGACTGAGGAGAGTAAACAGGAGAAGGATGATGTCATCAACATCTTCTCTGTGGCCTCTGGACACCTCTACGAACGTTTCCTCAGGTACACACCTGTGAGTGTGTGTGTGTGTGTGTGTGTGCTTTTTCCAAGTGTTTGTCTGTTGTAATCCCACAATTTGTTCTCTCTTTTAGGATCATGATGTTGTCTGTTCTAAAGAACACCAAAACACCAGTCAAGTTCTGGTTCCTCAAAAACTACCTGTCCCCGGCATTTAAGGTAGTTAAGTATAAAATATAAATATATACTACTCTAGGAGTTTACTTTGAGTGTGGCGGTATGAATAGGGTTTCCAATATTGAGTGTTCATTGAGTTCAGTCCAGAATAAATGTTATTCCCACAGGAGTTTATCCCGTACATGGCAGAGCAGTATGGTTTCCAGTATGAACTCGTCCAGTATAAGTGGCCGCGGTGGTTACACCAGCAGACCGAGAAACAGAGGATTATCTGGGGTTACAAGATCCTCTTCCTGGATGTCTTGTTCCCTCTGTCCGTCGACAAGTTCTTATTCGTGGACGCAGATCAGGTACACACACACGTGCACACACACTCAATGTCCATGTCTCTGATTTGCGTAAACCTGAGAACTCTCTTTCGTCTCTCCTCCTACAGATAGTGCGTACCGACCTGAAGGAGCTCCGTGACTTTGACCTTGAAGGAGCGCCGTATGGCTACACACCGTTCTGTGAGAGCCGGAGAGAGATGGACGGCTTCCGCTTCTGGAAGTCGGGCTACTGGGCGAGTCACCTCGCTGGACGCAAATATCACATCAGGTAACTGAGTGTGTGCGGTAGAAGGGTGTGTGTGTGTGTGTGTGTGTGTGTGTGTGTATACACATACTGACGTGTGTGTGTAACCCTCTGTCTCTCCAGTGCTCTGTATGTGGTCGATCTGAAGAAGTTCCGTAAGATAGCAGCAGGAGACAGACTGAGAGGACAATACCAAGGCCTGAGTCAAGACCCCAACAGCCTGTCCAACCTCGACCAGGTGTGTGTGTGTGTGTATTAAAAGTGAATATGGGTGTATAACATTCAGATTTTTGATATTCCCAAACAACCTTTGTGAAGTTAAATATCCTCCAACTCTGTATTTATATTTCTAATATTGTCCTATTCTCTGTCTCCAGGATCTGCCTAATAATATGATCCACCAGGTGCCTATCAAGTCTCTGCCTCAGGAGTGGCTCTGGTGTGAGACTTGGTGTGACGACAACTCTAAGAAAAAGGCCAAGACTATAGATCTGGTACGAAGTGTGTGCAGATTCTAGTCATGTCTGTGTTGTTACACTCCACTGTGTTTATTTGGACGGGGAAACTAAAATGTTTAACCCTTCCTCCAGTGTAACAACCCCCAGACCAAGGAGCCCAAGTTGCAGGCAGCTGTTCGTATCGTAGCAGAGTGGAGCGACTACGACCAGGAGATCAAACGCCTGCAGAACAGAGTCCAGGAGAGAGGAGCAGAGAACCATACCACACAGAAGGACAAGCCAGGTACATACATAACATAACACTGATTGGCAAACCTATACAGTTGACTAATCCCGCTCTCTGTCTCTCCCAGATGATACACGTATAGAGTTGTGAGACCAGTGGATGGAAGATGTGGCTGTAGCAGCAACAAAAGATGGAACCATGTTCGACAATGCTGTTCTCCTTTGGAACAGCATTGACAGATGGACTGCAAACCAATAACCATTCATTTTCCATTTATTTGTATTTTCCCTGTTGTGAGAGTGGCGAGGATACGGGATAGGGAAGGGGTGCTGGGTGGGGATGATATGGGGTGACTGTTATTGGATGATATGGGTGTGTGTTTGTGTGTGGGTCTGTAAAAAATCGGACATTTCCAACAGTCCCCCCCTACCCTAATATTTTTTTATCCATCCGTGTTTGCACTGATTAGGACACCTTCTTAAACTACTGTCTGTGGGTAGAGGTTTGGGCTTAGGAGTTAAACCACACTGATAAATAGCAGCTTAAGTTATGAGATGAGTTGTTGTCCTGTTCTATGCCTTCTGTTTCTGTGCTTTAGACTTCAGTTGTCCATGGCCTGTGTCAAACTCAGGGAAAGATGGTTTTGGCCAATCGACCCGATTCAATCTCCTAATGACAATACAAAGAGGACTGGAGCGACATTTTATTTAATGTGAAACAGACATTAGTTCTGTCATGTAGTAAAATAGGGATTCATATCTCTACAATTTACCTGCAACATTCGGAACGTTGCATCCTTGTGAGCGTGATGTGGAGTTAAAGGATGTGTGGGTGGGGACTGGTGGGGACGTATCAGCGACAGACGGCACTAGGAGTTCCGTGATCACTCAAATTGATTGTAACAGTGCCTTGAAAGGCAGCAGGCTAATGACTAGAATGTTGTCGTTCAGGGTGGCCAATCTTATCCACAAAAGGTCTGTGGGAGCAGGGTTTTGTTCTAGCAACACACCAATTTCATCTAGTCAGTCTAATGAAGATGATGATTAATGGGCTTGTTGAATCAGACTGACTGGAACAAAGCCTTGGGTCAGATTGGCCACCAGTGCTGTAGTTAACTCCTGCTTTCTCCGCTGTGGTCTGTTCTGGAGTAAACACTTAGTCATCCATTACCAACCACTGGCTGTTTCCGTTCTTTGTTTTGGCTAAATATGTACTGTTAATTGTGGGAAATCAATATTTTGTAATAAAAATCAAGGAGCCCACCAACACTGGTCGTGATCCCTCTTACGTGTGTTGGTGTTTCCTCTGTTTTGACTGGTAAGACATTTGGATTATACTCTTATATACCGTGCCATCTATAAGAATACAGTAATGGCTGGAGTAAGAATGACTACAGATTTACTACTAAAAGGCTGGGCTTACACAGGCAGCCCAATTCTGGGGTGCGCCCAGTACAGAGAGGAAGAGGCAAAGCGAGAGGGATAACTGGGCCCAAAATCTGTCTTCTCTAGCAATGAGTGTCGAATTTCATTAACACAATGTAATGGCTTATTTGATCTAATAATAGTTTCGAAATGCTTAGGTCCTCGTTTGTTACGAGTGTACTGTTATAAGTAGAACACGTGACATCCCAGCGATTTTTAGAAAAAACTATCGGCTGTGCCTGTTATTCACATGCTTATTTATTTTACCTTTAACTAGGCAAGTCCATTAAGAACAAATTCTTATTTACAATGACTGCCTAGGAACAGTGGGTTAACTGCCTTGTTCAAGGGGCAGAACGACAGATTTGTACCTTGTCAGCTCAGGGATTCAATCTTGCAACCTTTTGGTTACTAGTCCAATGCTATAATCACTAGGCTACGCTGCCACCCCATCTGTCCTCTCATTGGCTAGAATTGTCCCCCACCTGATCTTGCCTCCTCCCGAATACCTTCTACTTTTGAAGACATTTATTTTCATTGTTAGAGTGGCCACTTGAGTATCTTGACAATATAACTGATAATCTGTGGTTTAATTAAACAAACAGTACTGTAATGAATGGCTGTTGAAGAACGGTGTGTACTGTTTGGGGAAAACGTGTCATTCAGTACAAACCGTCACACAACGTAGCAACCTTTGAAATAACAATGCACCCCAGAATTAGGCAGCCTGTGTAAACACATCCAAAGAGTCTCTCCTACTTATCTTTTATTCAAAATTCTAGTTTGCAATGCAGCTTGTATTACATAGTGGGAATAACAATATACAAATAAGAACATGATTAAAAGCAGAAACCTCTTAACTGTGAACCTCTTCCCCATCGAGTGACGTTTAAAAGCCTAACTAATGAAGGTATGGGTTGCCTGACGACACCCTGAACCTAATTCTGCTGCTCTGTTCATCACTACATACATTGGCTTCAGAAAGTATTGATACCACTTGACCACATTGTATTACAGCCTGAATTCAACAATTTAAAAAAAATCACACCCATCTACCCAAAATGACAAAAGTGATAACATGTTTTTAAAAATGTATTGAAAATTAAATCTCTAATTTACATAATTCACACCCCTGAGGCAATACTTTGTAGAAGCACCTTTGGCAGCGATTCCATCTTTTAGTCATGTATGTCTGTATCAGCGTGGCACATCTGGGTTTTCTCCCAGTCTTCCTTGCAGATTTTCTCAACCTCTGTTAAGTGAGATGGGGAGTGGTGGTGTATTTCAACAGATTTTCAATGGGATTCAAGTCTGGGCCACTCAAGGACTTTCACAGTCTTGTTCTGAAGCCATTCCAGCATTGCTTTGGCTGTATGCTTGGGGTCATTGTCCTGTTGGACCCCAGTCTAAGGTTGTTTACACTCTGAAGCAGGTTCTCATCAAGGATCTGCCTGTATCTCTCCATTCATTGTTCCCGCCATCCTTACCAGTCTCCCAGTCCATGCCACTGAAAAGCATCCACATAGCAGGATGCTGCCATTATCATGCTTCACAAAAGGGATGGTATTAGACGAGTGATGAGTTGTGCCTGGTTTTCTCCAGACATAGCGCTTTGCATTCAGGCCAAAGAGTAAAAGTGATCTTATCATACCACAGAATCTTTTGCCTTATTCTTTCAGTCGTTCATACTTTTCTGCAACTCCAGGGGTGCTGTCATGTGCCTTTTTCTCAAGGAGTGGCTTCTGTCTGGTCACTCTCCCGTAAATCTCAGATTGGTGGTGCTGTACAGACTGTCGTCCTTCTGACATGTTTTTCACATCAGTCAAGGAACTCTAGTTCTTTCAGAATGGTCATTGGATTCTTGGTCACCTCCCTGACCAAGGTCCTTTTTACCCGGTTGCTCAGTTTAGTCGGACGGCCAGCTCTAGGCAGTCTGGGTAGTTCCGCATTTTTTCAATTTCCCAATGAGGGAGACCACTGTGCTCTTGGAAACTTTCAACACTCTAGAAATGGTTTTATACGATACCCTTTCCTGGATATATGCATCATCACAATTCTCTCTGAGATCTATGGACAGTTCCTTGGACTTCAGGGTACAGTTTCTGCTCTGACATGCACTGACAACTGTGGGACCTTTCGAAAGAAACACACCTGTCTATATAAAGCCACAGGTGGACTCTAATGAAGTTGTAGTGACATCTCAAGGATGATCGAAGGAAATTGGATCCACATGAACTCAATTTGGATGGTCATATGAAAGGGGTGTCAATTCTGTATTTCATTTTCTATACATTTGCTAACATTTCAAAAAACATGTTTTCACACTCATTATGGGGTAATGTGTGTAGATGGGTGAGGAAAAAAATCTATTTAGAATTCAGGCTGTAACACAACAGACTGTGGCATAAGTCAAGGGGTATGAATACTTTCTGAAGGCACTGCCATCCTAGAAGTCGTTTGTGCGACTTCAAAATGAGGAGCATTGATGAATTTGTTTTGTACAGCGATTAGATAGTCTAACAAATCTTATCCATGCAAAGTATCAAAAGTGATAACATCATCATGGAGGCTGGCGCTGGGCCAACCCATTGATTTCTGGGACCAATCAGAACGGTCATAATGGTGTTTGTATTCTAGAAATCTAAGGCAAATGCAGACTCATAGTGGAGAAGAAACGTCAGTTGGCTGGATCGATGTAAATGGGTAGCCAGGCAAGTTATTGGGTTTTGTCTGTAGCGTTCAGTGGTGCATTTGATCTGTAGATGCCCGCCCTGCCCTAACTCTGGGTCGCTGATACCTCACAGGTGGCAGCCAGCTGAAGAAATTGTTTGACCTCTGCAGCTTAAGAGCACATTTCAGGCAAACGTATACACTCGCTGAAGGTTGTAGTTGGGAACCTTTCATAGGCATTATTTTAAAGTAGCGTGTGGCCCACCTGATAATCAAAATATCAACATTAAAGCTGCAGTATGTAACTTCTTAGGCGACCCGACCAAATTCACATAAATGTGTGTTATAGATCTGTAATTCTCATCTTTAATACAATATAGCTGGCTGCAAACCACTTATGGGGAAGGCCCATCATTTAACGATGACTGCTATTGATAGTATACTATGCCTTTTTGAAACAAAATATTAAAACACATTTAAAATAATTGTAAAAAATATACTGCTATGAAAACTGTAATACTCAGACTTGTTGCGTATCAGCAACAGTCTGTCTTTTTTACAGTCTGTGGTGGCAATTCCAGGCCACCTGGAGGCAAAAAAACAACTGGTTAGAAATCACATTAGGTGGGTTCCTGCAATGCCAAACACCACTTCTGCATTATAGATCGAGGAAATCTGAGACACCAGAGTAGTGCCTCTTCTCGTGCCGTTTTCTGTCGCCATCTTGGGAGAAGCGTTGCCCACAGACAGAGCATTGGTATGGTTTCTCTCCAGTGTGAACTAGACTGTGTCTCTTCAGTGACTCTTTTCGAAAGAATCTTTTTCCACAGTCTCCGCATTGATGATTTCTCTCTCCAGTATGAACCCTCCTCACGTGTCTCACCATGCCATCTATGCGAGTAAATGTCTTTCCACATTCCAAACAAGGATAGGTTGCTCTTTCTCCAGAGGTATGTGTTAATATATGTGTTTTGTACGATTTTGTATATGCAAAACTCTTCCCACACTCAGTGCAGTGATATGGTTTCTCTCCAGTGTGTACTCGCATGTGTATTTTAAAGTTGTGAATCTCCTTCCCACATATTGTGCAGAGAAATTTCTCTCTTTTTCTCAAATGTGTTCTCCTGTGTCTTTCAAAAAGTCCCTTGTACAAGAACTGCTTGTTACAGTCAGGACAGTGGAGGATCTCTCTGTGTACTAAAAAGTGTGCTTTCCAGTCAACCAGGTCTGAAAACCTTTCCTCACACTTTGAACAGGTATAACTTTTCTTGTGTGTTAGCTGATGTTTTTCAAGCTGTTCCAATCGGACAAAGCTTTTCACACAGTCAGAGCAGTGGAAATTACGTTCCTCCTTCATGTGTGTTTTTTGGTGTGACTTAACATGATCTAATCGCGCAAAACTTTTGTCACAGTCAGGGCAGTCGTAAGGCTTCTCTCCTGTATGTGTTCGCTGATGTCTTATAAGACGATTCTCTAGTCTGAAGCTCTTACCACAGTCGGAGCAGATGTATGGCTTCTCTACAGTACTGAAACTCTCGGTCCAGTTATCAGAAGTACCTTCAGGATCCTCTTCATTCTCCTGCGTTGTTTGGGGTTGTTGCAAATTTTCTGAGTGTTGATTCTTTCGAACTGAACTTTTGTAAGGGGAGTCTTTGCCTGGCTGTGACTGGACCATTCTTTTCCCTGGTGCACTAGCTCGCATTTTACTCTTCTGCCTGCCTCTGCTGGCTGTTCCCTGCTGTGTGTGCACACAGTCTACATTCATTTCAGTTTGATGATTCAGTGTGACATTATGTTCCTCTTTAATATGTATTTTTTGGTGTAATTTAAGATTATCTAATCGAGCAAAACTTTTCTCACAATCAGGGCAGTGGTGAGGCTTCACTCCTGTATGTATTTCTTGGTGTAATTTAAGTTTATCTAATCTAGCGAAAGTTCTGTCACAAACAGGGCAGTGGTGAGGTTTCTCTCCCGTATGTGTTCGCTGGTGTCTTATAAGATCCCTCACTTTTCTAAAGTTCTTACCGCAGTCAAAGCAGTAGTGTGGCTTCTCTCCTCCAGGACTGAAACCCTCAATCCAATCATCAGAATCATCAGTCTCTAGGGGCTCCTCTTCCTTCTCCTGTACTGTTTTGCTATGTGTTGGTGTTCTCTTTCCTGGAGCTCTAGCTCGTACTTTACTCTGCTGCCTTTTACTCTCTCTTACTTTGCTGAATGTTCTCTGCTGTGTGAGCACCCAGTCTACATTGGATGCACTGCTGGTAGCTTTGAAGGTATTCTCCAGCTGGTGTTTTTCAAGCTTCTCCAATAGGACAAAACTTTTCACACAGTCAGAAGAGTGACAAATATGTTTGTCTTTTGCATGTTTTTTTTGGTGTGACTTAAGCTTATCTAAACGAGCAAAACCTCTGTTGCAATCAGGGCAGTGGTGAGGCTTCTCTCCAGTATGTGTTTGTTGGTGTAATTTAAGCTTATCTAATCGAGCAAAACTTCTGTCACAATCAGGGCAGTGGTGAGGCTTCTCTCCAGTATGTGTTCGTCGGTGTCTTATAAGATCCCTCACTTTTTGAAAGCTCCTACTGCAGTAGGCGCAGTAGTGAGGCTTTTCTCCTCCAGGACTGAAGCCATCAGTGTCATCAGTATCTAGGGGCTCCTCTTCCTTCTCCTGTGTTGTTTGGGGTTGTTGTAGCCTTTCTGAGTTTTGATTCTTCTTTTCTGATTGGCACTGGACATTGGCTGGGCATTGATGCTTTCGATATGAAGGCACACAGCCTTCATTTTCTCTTCTGCTGGCAGCTTTGAAGTTATTCTCCGGCAGGTCCAGTTGCTTTTCCACAAGTTCATTTTGACGAATGCGTGTGACAGCTTTATCCAGTGTGAGTTCTGGGTCCATTTGTAATTGCTTGGACAGTCTTCTGTCAAGTAAGCCTGCGACTAGTCTGTCTCTTATCATCTCACTGAGCAGAGCTCCATAACCGCAATGTTCTGACAAA
Organism: Oncorhynchus tshawytscha; assembly: GCF_018296145.1. NCBI lineage: Eukaryota > Metazoa > Chordata > Actinopteri > Salmoniformes > Salmonidae > Oncorhynchus > Oncorhynchus tshawytscha. The sequence continues at coordinate 4,006,619 of NC_056435.1, forward strand.
CAATGAAGTGCAGTGATAAAATCATCAGCTGTCTCTCCTGCTTCTTGTTGTCTTTGGTTGAATTTTGTTCGTTCTAATATTACATTCCTCCTAACTACCAAATGTCCATCTTGCTGCTCATTATTAGAACTGTGGAAGTGTTCCCGCTCGATCAGGTTGTCATCTTGCAGGTCTTCTGAGGTGTCCATCTCCTCTGCCTGGAAATACATTTAAAAGTGCATAATTACTAATAGGCCTATCATCTCTGTTCTCTAAAACATTCATTTTGTAATAGATAGTCTACTTTTCGATACAGTTAAAGTCCAAATTTGAATAGAGAGCATTCAATAATTAGCTAAACAAATAACTTGGGTCTATACATTTTTACAGTAGTAGCTAGTTCTAATAATTTGAAATACCTAGCAGTATCAAGATGATAATGTATTGTTTTTCATTAGGTCTAGAGATCCTCATAGCATAGCCTACCCAGTGGGCATATGACATGATAAAATAACATTTTTTTCTGGTTGAAATCTGGTCAGGACGTATTTTTTATGACATCTATTCGACGTCATAAAAAATACTTCCTATTTGGGTTGAAATCTTCATTGATCTACTGACCAGTTGTCTAAAGCATGAAACGCACAGAATCTCACTGCCATATATATTTATCACTGAGGGAGGCCTTCTCTTGCAAGAACAAAAGCAGTACCTGCTGCGTGCCAACCCGGTAGCGACAAACCTATCGTTTCTACTCGTAGAATCGCAATACTTGTCAGTGGCCAACAACTTGACTTTAACCCAATCAGACAGCATGAACCCCCACTTGGGGGACCAACAGGAGTGACAACAAAAGGGGAAGGAAAATAGGAAATTGTCTCCGTACATCCACGGATGAGCCAGTCACACTTCAAGTGCAATGTATGCTATGGGATGGTAGCTAAGTGCACAGACACCACTGAATACTGCTTATTACATTACACATCAAATCTCCTATTCGTGGTCAGTATCTGAAGCCCAGAGCAGACTTGTTTAGAAAGAACAGTGTGTTTGAAAGAGTTATAATCGTCTGACTCTCTGATGCAGCAGTCCAGTAGGTGCTGAGTAGAATGAGCTGCTTATCAACTAGCTAGCCAGCTTTACATACTATAGAAAACCAAAGCCTTTGTTGACACGAGAGTTCACAGAGCAGCCTGTTTATTACAAACAAAACAGCGAAAGCACTGTCTTCGTGGGAAAGGCGCATCATTAAAAACATTGGTAAACAACTGGTTGCAGTTCAGAGCCAACCTGGATACTAAAGGAGATCCTGAAGGAAATCTACAAGTATCAACAGCTTTATGCTATGGAGGAACAACATACTCCATCGTGGAAAGATCCAGCTACCTCACAAACACTGGACAGAGGAACTCTGCCTAGAAGGTCAGCATCCTGGAGTCGCCTCTTCACTGTTGAGACTGGTGTTTTGCGGGTACTACTTAATGAAGCTGCCAGTTGAGGACTTGTGAGGCGTCTGTCTCAAAGTAGACACTAATGTACTTGTCCTCTTGCTCAGTTGTGCACCGTGGCCTCCCACTCCTTTTTCTATTCTGATTAGAGCCAGTTTGCGCTGTTCTGCGAAGGGAGTAGTACACAGCGTTGTATGAGATCTTCAGTTCCTTGGGAATTTCTCTCATGGAATAACCTTCATTTCTCAGAACAAGAATAGACTGACGAGTTTCAGAAGAAAGTTTTGTTTCTAGCCATTTTGAGCCTGTAATCGAACCCAGAAATGCTGATGCTCCAAATACTCAACTAGTCTAAAGAAGGCCAGTTTTATTACTTCTTTAAATCAGAACAGTTTTCAGCTGTGCTAACATTATTGCAAAAGGATTTTCTAATGATCAATTAGCCTTTTAAAATTCTAAACTTGGATTAGCTAACAAAACATGCCATTGGAACACAGGAGTGATGGTTGCTGATAATGGGCCTCTGTACGCCTATGTTGATATTCCATTTAAGAAATCTACAGTTTCCAGCTACAATAGTCATTTACAACATGAACTATGTCTACACTGTATTTGACAAAGTAAGACTGGATTTTATTTATAAAATTGGAAGTTTTATAGTCGGAAGTCTACATACACTTAGTTTGGAGTCATTAAAACTTGTTTTTCAACCACTCCACAAATTTCTTGTTAACCTCTCTAGGGTAGGGGGCAGTATTTTGAAGTTTGGATGACAAACGTGCCCAAAGTAAACTGCCTGTTACTCAGGCCCAGAAGCTATGATATGCATGGTAGTATTGGATAGAAAACACAAAAAAGTTTCTAAAACTGTTCAAATAATGTCTGAGTATAACAGAACTGATATGGCAGGCAAAACCCAGAGGACAAACCATCCCCCCCCAAAAAAAATGTCAGCCTACCACTGTTTCTAATGGCTGTCATGTTTATTATGAGGCGAAATCCTCCCATATTGCAGTTCCTAGGGCTTCCACTAGATGTCAGTCTTTAGAAAAACTACAAATTCTAGCTATTTTTTCTAAGTGGCTCCCATTTTGGCTGTAGTGTTTATGTGCGTGGATGAGAGCGCGTTCTTTGATGTTTATCTCCGGTAAACACAATAACGATTCTCCGTCTTAACTTGTATCGTTTATTTACGTATCAGGGTACCCGAGGTTTGATTATAAACGTTGTTTGACTTGTTATGGAGAAGTTTATTGGTATCGTTTGGGATTCATTTTGTATGCATTTTGAAGGAGGGAAACCGGTGGATTATTGACTGAAGCGCACCAGCTAAACTGAGTTTTTGGGGATATAAAGAAGGACATTATCGAACAAAAGTACCATTTGCAATTTAGCTTTGGAGTGCCAACAGAAGATCTTCAAATGTAAGGCATTTATTATATCGCTACTTCTGACTTTCATGGCGCACTTGCCTGGTTGAAATATGTTTTTCATGCTTTTGTATGCGGGGCGCTGTCCTCAGACAATCGCATGGTGTGCTTTCGCCATAAAGCCTTTTTGAAATTTGACACAGCAGCTGGATTAACAAGAAGTTAAGCTTTATTTTGATGTATGACACTTGTATTTTCATGAATGTTTCTATAATTTGAATATCGCGCTCTGTAATTTCACAGGATGTTGGCCAGGTGGGACGCTATCGTTCCACCTGCCGGTAAGAAGTTAAAACTATAGTTTTCGCAAGTCGGTTAGGACATCTACTTTGTGCATGACAAGTAATTTTTCCAACAACTGTTTACAGACAAATTATTTCACTGTATCACAATTCCAGTGGGTCAGAAGTTTGCATACACTAAGTTGACTGTGCCTTTAAACAGCTTGGAAAATTCTAGAAAATGGATGTCATGGCTTTAGAAGCTTCTGATATGCTAATTGACATCATTTGATGTGGATGCATTTCAAGGCCTACCTTCAAACTCAGTGCCTCTGTTTAACATCATGGGAAAATCAAAAGAAACCACCCATGACCTCAGAAAAAAAATTGTAGACCTCCACAAGTCTGGTTTATCTTTGGGAGCAATTTCCAAACGCCTGAAGGTACCACGTGCATCTGTACAAACAATAGTACGCAAGTATAATCACCATGGGACCATGCAGCCGTCATACCGCTCAGGAAGGAGATACATTCTGTTTCCTAGAGATGAACGTACTTTGCTGTGAAAAGTGCAAATCAATCCCGGAACAACAGCAAAGGACCTTGTGAAGATGCTGGAGGAAACGGGTACAAAAGTATATATATCCACAGTAAAACAAGTCCTATATCGACATAACCTGAAAGGCTGCTCAGCAAGGAATTAGACACTGCTCCAAAACCGCCATAAAAAAAGCCAGACTACGGTTTGCAACTGCACATGGGGACAAAGATGGTACTTTTTGGAGAAATGTTCTCTGGTCTGATGAAACAAAAATAGAACTGTTTGGCCTTAATGACCATCGGTATGGTTGGGGGGGAAAGGGGAGGCTTGCAAGCTGAAGATCATCATCCTAACTGTGAAGCAGGAGGGTAGCAGCATCATGTTGTCGGCGTGTTTTGCTGCAGGAGGTACTTTTGCACTTCACAAAATAGATGGCATCATGAGGGAGGACAATTATGTGGATATATTGAAGCGACATCAAGACATCAGTCAGGAAGTTAAAGCTTGGTCGCAAATGGGTCTTCCAAATGGACAGTGACCCCAAGCATACTTCCAAAGTTGTGGCAAAAAAAAATGGACAAAGTCAAGGTATTGGAGTGGCCATTTCAAAGCCCTGACCTCAATCCCATAGAAAATTTGTGGGCAGCACTGAAAAAGCATGTGCGAGCAAGGAGGCCTACAATCCTGACTGAGTTACACCAGCTCTGCCAGGAGGAATGGGCCACAATTCACCCAACTTATTGTGGGAAGCTTGTGGAAGGCTACCCAAAATGGAAGGCTACCCAAAACAATTTAAAGGCAATGCTACCAAATACTAATTGAGTGTATGTGAACTTCTGACCCACTGGGAATGTGATGAAAGAAATAAAAGCTTAAATAAATAATTCTCTACTATTATTCTGACATTTCACATTCTTAAAATAAAAGTGGTGACCCTAACTGACCTAAGACAGATAATTCTTACTAGGATTAAATGTCAGGAAAAAATGTTTTAATGCATTTGGCTAAGGTGTATGTAAACTTCCGACTTAAAATGTAAAAGCACTAAACCGCTCTCTAAAAGCTTCACTTAATCAAAAGTTTTACTTGAACCATAAATAGTTCAAGAAGATTACGAAGAAAAGCTTATCCATTGTTTCAAATGTGCTGGTTATTAAAATACCTATATTTATGGGATAGATGTTTGAAAAAGGTATTTTGATCTTAAATGGTATTGTAAATTGGAATGGTAGAGAGTTAGGTCATTCAAGGAGTTATCAGAATTGTACAGGAAGGTCTGCTCAATCCAAGAGTACAACCAACTGATGACAGCATTACCCCAAAAATGGAGTAGGCAGTGGCTGCGGAAGGAGGTAGGGACTTGTCTGTCTGCCAAATATAAAGGATCAAAACTGGCAGAGGAATAAAAATAGCATCAATAGGAAAGTATAACAGTTTCATTTGAGGACCAGGATGTTGACAACTGTGCCATACAGATTACAAAATAGTTGGGAAGAGATTTTTGATGTACCAATTCCATGGTACAGGGTGTATGAGTTGGTATGTAAAATGATGCAAGATTCAAGACTGTGCTTTTCAGCTAAAATTATTATTTACAGTAGAACTTGTCACCAACAAAATTTTGAATATTTAGGCATACAATCATCGAAGCTCTGCAGATTTTGTTGTGAGGATACAGAATCAATAGACCATTTATTTTGGTAATGCCCTCAGGTAGCCCGTTTCTGGTCTCAGGAATGGCTGAAAATGCATAACATTGATCTAAAATTGACCCTAGACATAGTACTGTTGGGGGATTTGGAGATACCGGGTCAGTCAATTGCTAACACTCTTAATAAAAGTATTTATCTTCAACTCGCAATCTGTGGATTCTATTCGATAGATTGAAATTGTATGTTAAACATCACAGCATAGTTGATAGACATACAGTGGGGCAAAAATGTATTTAGTCAGCCACCAATTGTGCAAGTTCTTCAACAATGACAGACAAAATGAGAAAAAAAAATCCAGAAAATCACATTGTAGGATTTTTAATGAATTTATTTGCAAATTATGGTGGAAAATAAGTATTTGGTCAATAACAAAAGTTTCTCAATACTTTGTTATATACCCTTTATAGGCAATGACAGAGGTGAAACATTTTCTGTAAGTCTTCACACACCGTTGCTGGTATTTTGGCACATTCCTCCATGCAGATCTCCTCTAGAGCAGTGATGTTTTGGGGCTGTTGCTGGGCAACACGGACTTTCAACTCCCTCCAAAAAATTTCTATGGGGTTGAGATCTGGAGACTGGCTAGGCCACTCCAGGAACTTGAAATGCTTCTTACGAAGCCACTCCTTCGTTGCCCGGGCTGTGTGTTTGGGATCGTTGTCATGCTGAAAGAAAGAACCAGCCACGTTTCATCTTCAATGCCCTTGCTGATAGAAGGAGGTTGTCACTCAATCTCACGATAAATGGCCCCATTCCTTCTTTCCTTTACACGGATCAGTCGTCCTGGTCCCTTTGCAAAAAAACAGCCACAAAGCATGATGTTTCCATCCCCATGCTTCACAGTAGGTATGGTGTTCTTTGGATGCAACTCAGCATTCTTTGTCCTCCAAACACAACGAGTTGAGTTTTTACCAAAAAGTTATATTTTGGTTTCATCTGACCACATGGCATTCTCCCAATCTTCTTCTGGATCATCCAAATGCTCTCTAGCAAACTTCAGACGGGCCTGGACATGTACTGGCGTAAGCAGGGGGACATGTCTGGCACTGCAGGATTTGAGTCCCTGGTGACGTAGTGTGTTACTGATGGTAGGCTTTGTTACTTTGGTCCCAGCTCTCTGCAGGTCATTCACTAGGTCCCACCGTGTGGTTCTGGGATTTTTGCTCACCGTTCTTGTGATCATTTTGACCCCACGGGGTGAGATCTTGCGTGGAGCCCCAGATCCAGGGAGGGAGAGGGAGATTATCAGTGGTCTTGTATGTCTTCCATTTCCTAATAATTGCTCCCACAGTTGATTTCTTCAAACCAAGCTGCTTACCTATTGCAGATTCAGTCTTCCCAGCCTGGTGCAGGTCTACCATTTTGTTTCTGGTGTCCTTTGACAGCTCTTTGGTCTTGGCCATAGTGGAGTTTGGAATGTGACTGTTTGAAGTTGTGGACAGGTGTCTTTTATACTGATAACAAGTTCAAACAGGTGCCATTAATACAGGTAACGAGTGGAGGACAGAGGAGCCTCTTAAAGAAGAAGTTACGGGTCTGTGAGAGCCAGAAATCTAGCTTGTTTGTAGGTGACCAAATACTTATTTTCCACCAAATTTGCAAATAAATTCATTAAAAATCCTACAATGTGATTTTCTGGATTTCTTTCATAGTTGAAGTGTACCTATGATGAAAATGACAGGCCTCTCTCATCTTTTTAAGTGGGAGAACTTGCACAATTGGTGACTGACTAAATACTTTTTTGCCCCACTGTATGGTGAGTAGAGATATAGGTGGGATGGGCTGAGGGAAGCTGAGGGTTGGGTTGTGGAATTGGAGACGAGTGGGATTGGAGTTGCTGGGCAAATGGTGGTCACCCCAGAAACTGACTGGTCTTCTGATCCACGCCCCTACATTTTTTCCCCTGGTATCTGTGACTAACAGATGCATATCTGTATTACCAGTCATGCCAAATCCATAGATTAGGGCCCAATTCATTTATTTCAATTGACTGACTAACTCAGTAAAATATTTGAAATTGGTGCATGTTGCATTTATATTTTTGTTCAGTATATATAAACAAGTGCATAGTGTTTCTGGGCCATGCACCCATTGGATATAAGACACTAGAATCATTACAATCATAAAAATTGGAGTAATGTTCTTTTTCAGCAGGGTTTACATGATTCAGCTTAGCACAGTTGGCAAACCACAGCTGGCAGAGTGCACCGAAGCGGATTAGGGTCTCATGGCATTCTGTACCCAGTCAACACTCTGGGCTCAGGCATATTTCCTTTGAGACTCAGGGGACTCTGCATGGACTCAGACTCTTCCCGAGTCCGGCAGAATCATATTACTCAGTGCTCCGTCTAATGGTACTCGGGGAGAGTCCACTTCAACAAATCCGGCCCAATTATTAGGCCTAGGTCTTTTATTTCAATATCCTACTTCAATCCACCAGGATTTACAAAACCCTATTTTTAGCGCATTTATTTCCATTAATAAATAAATTGCACTTGAATTTTACCCTGAAAATATGACTTATATTTTCCTGTAAAGCTTTGAAGCAAATAACACATGCAGTAATTTTATTTTAGTAGACAAGTAAGGAGATAGGCATATCAGACCAGCTAAAACTTGGATTGGAATCCCTGCACGCAGGTAGCCTGCATTGTTCAAGTGTCAAGTGTTCCATATGGCTGTTGGGACAGAGCGCCTGGTAGGCTACACAACAGAGCTAGAAAACAACAGTTTTAGAAATTTACACACAAACATCTTCAAAAAGACTTGACTGCTAACAAGTGGTAGCCTGTGCTCTCCTGCATTCTTGTTTTACTTTTGTAAGTAAAGTGGCAGTTTGTTGGGGAGAAGAACATCAAGAAAATATTGGCTAGCTAGAGTTAGCTAACTTAACTGGCTAATGACATTTTTACCTGTTGTTGCCATTAGTTGTAGCTTGTTAACATTGACACCTGTTTAGTTAATGACAGTAAATGTGTATGTTCTCTGTGTGTGTGTGTGAGAGAGAGAGGATCACAATAACTTTAGAAAACATTGTCAAAATTGTCATGCTAGCTGTGTGTATGCATGTGTGTTTTCTGTGTGAGAGAGATTTATTTTGTTACTTTTTTTATTTAACCAGGTAGGCAAGTTGAGAACACCTTTATTTAACCAGGTAGGCAAGTTGAGAACAAGTGCTCATTTACAATTGCGACCTGGCCAAGATAAAGCAAAGCAGTTCAACACATAAAACATCACAGAGTTACACATGGAGTAAAACAAACATACAGTCAATAATACAGGAGAAAAATAAGTCTATATACAATATGAGCAAATGAGGGGAGATAAGGGAGGTAAAGGCAAAAAAAAAGGCCATGGTGGCGAAGTAAATACAATATAGCAAGTAAAACACTGGAATGGTAGATTTGCAGTGGAAGAATGTGCAAAGTAGAAATATAAATAATGGGGTGCAAAGGAGCAAAATAAATAAATACAGTAGGGGAAGGGGTAGTTGTTTGGGCTAAATTATAGATGTACAGGTGCAGTAATCTGTGAGCTGCTCTGACAGTTGGTGCTTAAAGCTAGTGAGGGAGATAAGTGTTTCCAGTTTCAGAGATTTTTGTAGTTCGTTCCAGTCATTGGCAGCAGAGAACTGGAAGGAGGCGGCAAAAGTAAGAATTGGCTTTGGGGGTGACCAGAGATATATACCTGCTGGAACGCGTGCTACAGGTGGGTGATGCTATGGTGACCAGCGAGCTGAGACAAGGGGGGACTTTACTTAGCAGGATCGTGTAGATGACCTGGAGCCAGTGGGTTTGGCGACAAGTATGAAGCGAGGGCCAGCCAACGAGAGTACAGGTCGCAGTGGTGGGTAGTATATGGGGCTTTGGTGACAAAACGGATGGCACTGTGATAGACTGCATCCAATTTATTGAGTAGGGTATAGGAGGCTATTTTGCAAATGACATCGCCGAAGTTGAGGATCGGTACGATGGTCAGTTTTACGAGGATATGTTTGGTAGCATGAGTGAAGGATGCTTTGTTGCGAAATAGGAAGCCAATTCTAGATTTAACTTTGGATTGGAGATGTTTGATGTGAGTCTGGAAGGAGAGTTTACAGTCTAATCAGGCACCTAGGTATTTGTAGTCGTCAGAACCGTCCAGAGTAGTGATGCTGGACGGGCGGGCAGGTGCAGGCAGCGATCGGTTGAAGAGCATGCATTTAGTTTTACTTGTATTTAAGAGCAGTTGGAGGCCACGGAAGGAGAGCTGTATGGCATTGAAGCTCGTCTGGAGGGTTGATAACACAGTGTCCAAAGAAGGGCCAGAACTATACAGAATAGTATCGTCTTTGTAGAGGTGGATCAGAGACTCACCAGCAGCAAGAGCGACATCATTGATGTATACAGAGAAGAGAGTCGGCCCAAGAATTGAACCCTGTGGGACCCCCATAGAGACTGCAAGAAGGCCTGGACAACAGGCCCTCCGATTTGACACACTGAACTCTATCAGAGAAGTAGTTGGTGAACCAGGCGAGGCAATCATTTGAGAAACCAAGGCTATAGAGTCTGCCGATGAGGAGATTGTCGAAAGCCTTGGCCAGGTCAATGAATACGGCTGCACAGTATTATTTCTTATCGATGGCGGTTAAGATATCGTTTAGGACCTTGGGCATGGCTGAGGTGCACCCATGACCAGCTCTGAAACCAGATTGCATAGCGGAGAAGGTGCGGTGGGAATCGAAATGGTCGGTAATCTGTTTGTTGACTTGGCTTTCGAAGACATTAAAAAGGCAGGGTAGGATAGATATGTCTGTAGCAGTTTGGGTCTAGAGTGTCTCCCCCTTTGAAGAGGGGGATGACCGCGGCAGCTTTCCAATCTTTGGGAATCTCAGACGACACGAAAGAGGTTGAACAGGCTAGTAATAGGGGTTGCAAAAATTTCGGCAGATAATTTTAGAAAGAGGGGGACCAGATTGTCTAGCCCGGCTGATTTGTAGCGGTCCAGATTTTGCAGCTCTTTCAGAACATCAGCTGACTGGATTTGGGAGAAGGAGAAATGGGGAAGGCATGGGCGAGTTGCTGTGGGGGGTGCAGTGCTGTTGACCGGGGTAGGGGTAGCCAGGTGGAAAGCATGGCCAGCCGTAGAAAAACGCTTATTGAAATTCTCAATTATAGTGAATTTATCGGTGGTGACAGACTTTCCTATCTTCAGTGCAGTGGGCAGCTGGGAGGAGGTGTTCTTATTCTCCATGGACTTTACAGTGTCCCAGAACCTTTTTGAAGTTTTGTTGCAGGAAGCAAATTTCTGCTTGAAGAAGCTAGCCTTGGCTTTTCTAACTGCATGTGTATATTGGTTTCTAACTTCCCTGAAAAGTTGCATATCACGGAGCCTGTTCGATGCTAATGCAGAATGCCGCAGGATATTTTTGTGCTGGTTAAGGGCAGTCAGGTCTGGTCTAGAGATGATCACAATAATTTATAGAAAATATTATCATCATTGTGTCATGCTAGCTGTGTGAGTGAGTGAGATTGTGTGTGACATTGTGAGCTCGCCTAGTTCTTGAAATGTGTACCCCCCCCAATATGGATGTTAAGTGTTTGATTCATCAGGGATCCTTGTGTATTTTGTATTTGACAATACAATAAGCCTATCCCTGCTCCCCCTCAACACTCATTCTTATGTTACCTCAAATGCCCTTAGCAATTCTTGATTCTCTGTTTTTGCAGGAGTCTGCTAGCTTGGATAGAAGAATGGAGGAAAGAACAATGGGAAGGAGGAGAGAATTTATCAAGCCTGCTGACTAAGAAATGTAGATGTTTTGCTCTCACTCTCGGTCTGCCTGACTGCCAGATTGCTGAGGGGCAACATAATCCATGTACATGAAGGCTGTCATCTAACTTAGTGAATACCTTAGGTAATAGTTCATCATGATTCGTCTCGGTCTTTACAATTCCTGAAACATGTCAATGACCTGATGCATGGCCTCTCCAACAGTGCTTGGCCACCCACTCGGTTACCAGTGACCTTTTCAGCCACATCCCAGCAAGAGGAGAGAACAGAACCACCCCTCTATTTGATACTCTGACCTTCAATGTCTAATGATTCCTACTAACCAGCTTGGTAAGAGCTAGGTTTGTACTAGCCAGAGTTGTGGACTCTAGTGACATGACTTGAGACTCGACTCGACTATACTATAAACAGCAAAAAATTTCAGTCTCTCGATGTGCAAAACTGATAGAGACATACCCCAAGCGACTTACAGCTGTAATCGCAGCAAAAGGTGGCGCTACAAAGTATTAACTTAAGGGGGATGAATAATTTTGCACGCCCAATTTTTCAGTTTTTGATTTGTTAGAAAAGTTTGAAATATCCAATAAATGTCGTTCCACTTCATGATTGTGTCCCACTTGTTGATTCTTCACAAAAAAATACAGTTTTATATCTTTATGTTTGAAGCCTGAAATGTGGCAAAAGGTCGCAAAGTTCAAGGGGGCCGAATACTTTCGCAAGGCACTGTATTGGATTGGGTGCAGTGCAAACGTCAATTTGTAGGAAGAGAGGATTGCCATAACAAATAAATATGCAGCTCCAAAAGTGGTTTGGTGATCAAGAATATGAACCGTTTACTTTGCAAGCAATGGGGCATCAAGTAACAGTTAGGCCTACTAGCATGGTATGTCAAAATTGCTTGAAATTTATTATTTACTTATGAAGCTTGCATTTACATTTTTTGTTAAAGCTGCAATACGTAACTTTTTGGTCGACCCAACCAAATTCACATAGGTCTATAACTCACATTTCTGTCACTTATTCAAAGCAAGTGTAAGAAGAGGTAGATATGTTCTACGTGCACCATTTCCATGCTTCTCGTTCTTAATTTCTGTTTTTGGCAGAGCCCCACCCGTTGTGAACCCCACCTGTTTAGTTAAAAAATATATACACACACACAGTACCAGTAGAACGTTTGGACACACCTACTCATTCAGGGGTTTTTCTTTATAGGAATGTATTTATTACAATTGAATTAAATGCATAAAAGCCTTATAGGTATTTAGGGAACATGATACATTGCATCAGAAAGACAACCATGTTGTTACCATCTTACATATATTTATAAGTGAGAAACTGTTAGGTTTCAGATGTGTCACATGCACTTATTAAAGTCTTTTTAAAAACTTCATAATTTGCAGTGTACAAGATCCCCAAAAATTGTGTATCACACAACATAATATTTAAACTGGAACGACCCTCAGTAACAGTTGTGCAAACCATACCCCCAAATATTAGAATGAGCCCCTGCCTCTAGCTGGGCTTGGTGTGGGCCAAGGCGTCAGCATGCTTCAGTTCGACTGGCACCTAGCCGGACTCGACTAGTCGAACTGAACCAGTGTACTTGCATACTCCCATAAAAGACCTTTGCTTGAAAAACAAGACAAAAGCAGCAATAGTACTGTTTGTCCATTTTGAGAGACCTCAAAATAGTCCAAATTAATCTAAGATAACTCAAAAAAATCCTTAGTCGCGCAATTTTACATTTTACAGACTAAGAGACCTTAGTCGCGCAATTTTACATTTAAGATGTTTGGTGCAGTATTTTTCAATGAAAAAATGCTAATGAAAACGAGTCGTCTCTCGTTGAATGACAAAGACTTTATTTATGAATCCCTACAGTTGATCAATCCCAGACAAAAGGGCGTAGACATCGGCTCCGAACTTCAGCTTGCCTCTAGAAAAACATGTGTGGCCCAGACGAAAAAAAACTCACTGAAGTCCAAAACTAACAAAAACATCACAAAATAAGACTCCACCGATCTGTATCGTCCAGGAAGCATGCGGACGCCTTTAGCCCATGCTGGGTTTGGTGTGGGCCAGCCCCTTTTGGCAGTGGAGTGGGCCGGCCCGCACCAAGCCCGACTCGGCCCACGTCGGGCTGTTGTGGGATTAGTGTGGGCTAGCTTGTGTCGGGTGGGCTTTGTGTGGGCTAGCCCGTGCCCACCGAATGGGGTCATGTTTGCTGGGAAGTGCATATACAGTGCATTCAGAAAGTATTCAGACCCCTTGACTTTTTCCACATCACAGCCTTATTCAATCTACACACAATGGCCCATAATGACAAAGCGAAAAACAGATTTTTAGAAATGTTTGCAAATTTATAAAATAAAACAGTATTCAGACCCTTTGCTATGAGACTCAAAATTGAGCTCAGGTGCATCTTGTTTCACATGATCCCCCTTGAGGTGTTTCTACAACTTGGAGACCACCTGGGGTAAATTCAATTGATTGGACAAGATTTGGAAAGACACACACCTGTCTATATAAGGTCCCACAGTTGACAGTGCATGTCAGGGCAAAAACCAAACCATGAGGTTGAAGGAATTGTACGTTGAGCTCCGAGACAGGATTTTGTTGAGGCACAGATCGGGAGAAGGGTACCAAAAAAATGTATGTAGGATTGAATGTCCCCAAGAACACAGTGGCCTCCATCATTCTTAAATGGAAGAAGTTCGGAACCACCAAGACTCTTCCTAGAGCTGGCTGGGCAATCGTGGGGTAGAAGGGCCTTGGTCAGGGAGGTGGCCAAGAACCCGATTGTCACTCTGACAGAGCTTCAGAGTTCCTCTGTGGAGATGAGAGAACCTTCCAGATGGACAAGCAACTCTGCAGCACTCCACTAATCAGGCCTTTATGGTAGAGTGGCCAGATGGAAGCCACTCCTCAGTAAAAGGCACATGGACCCCAAAGGACTTTCAGACCATGAAAAACAAGATTCTCTGGTCTGATGAAACCAAGATTGAACTCTTTGGGCTGAATGACAAGAGTCACATCTGGAGGAAACCTGACATCATTCCTACGGTGAAGCATGGTGGTGGCAGCATCATGCTGTGGGGATGTTTTTCAGGGGCAGGGAATGGGAGACTATTCAGGATCGAGGGAAAGGTGAAAGGAGCAAAGTACAGAGAGATCCTTGATGAAAACCTGCTCCAGAGCGCTCAGGACCTCAGACTGGGGCGAAGGTTCAACTTCCAACAGGACAATGACCCTAAGCACACAGCCAAGAGAATGCGGGGTGGTTTCGGGACAAGTCTCTGAATGTCCTTGAGTGGCCCAGCAGGATCGGACATCTCTGGAGAGACCTGAAAATAGCTGTGCAGCGACGCTCCCCATCCAACCGGACAGAGCTTGAGAGGATCTGCAAAGAAGAATGGGAGAATCTCCCCAAATGCAAGTGTGCCAAGCTTGTAGCGTCATACTCAAGAAGACTCGAGGCTGTAATCGCTCTTAAAGGCGCAACAAAGTACGGAGTAAAGGGTCTGAATGTTTATGTAAATGTGATATCAGTTTTAAAAATGAACTGTTTTTGCTTTGTCATTATGGGGTATTGTGTGTAGATTGATGAGGGGGGGAAAAAACGATTTAATCCATTTTAGAATAAGGCTGTGACGTAAGAAAATGTGGAAAAAGGTAAGGGGTCTGAATACTTTCCGAATGCATTGTATGTACCTCTGAGCTTGTTAGAAAGATTCTATTTGGTTTCTCAAGGGGAGGCTGTGCAGTCTTGCTCTCTACCTGTGTCTGTTCAGATTGTATCAATCTTAACCTGCCTGAGGCTCTTTTTGGGCTATTGCCCGTGTATATTTGATAAATCTACTTGTATATTTTGTATGATATGGCGCTTTCACCTGTAAATAAATGTACATTGAGCCCATCAACCTGCCATGCTGATCTCATGCCCCTTAAGACTGGTACATGGTCCATGTGATGTTATTTTTGACAATTACATAATCAAAATGTGTTGTTGACAAAATAATGAAAAGGGCTGTCAGGTAGCCTCAATAAATAGACAAAGGTTTTGTTGAACAAGTCATTGCACGTATAGGATGTTTTTTTGGGGACTCGGACCTTGTGACTTGTTTGTGACCCTTTACACACAAAAAAAGAAAGGTAAATGCAAAACTAATTAAGACTGCCAAGCTGTCCTCAATTGGGGGAACCTCTATCCGGGACAAGGTCCTCAGGATTATGGAGCGGTGTGTTTAGAAAAAGTTGTTTGAATATTACAAGGAGGCTTAAGCACAACTTTACCCTTTAGAGAGGAGTTAAACATTTATTATCCAACTACTGTCTAATTTTGATATCCTCTTTCTTAAAATGTTTCAGACTGATGAGATCTTTGATGAAATTGATCATTGATGCCCCACGAGGTGAGATCTTGCATGGAGCCCCAGACCGACCGTCATCTTGAACTTCTTCGATTTTCTAATAATTGCGCCAACAGTTGTTGCCTTCTCACCAAGCTGCTTGCCTATTGTCCTGTAGCCCATCCCAGCCTTGTGCAGGTCTACAATTTTATCCCTGATGTCCTTACACAGCTCTCTGGTCTTGGCCATTGTGGAGAGGTTGGAGTCTGTTTGATTGAGTGTGTGCACAGGTGTCTTTTATACAGGTAATGAGTGGAGAACAGGAGGGCTTCTTAAAGAAAAACTAACAGGTCTGTGAGAGTCGGAACTCTTACTGGTTGGAAGGTGATCAAATACTTATGCCATGCAATAAAATGCAAATTAATTACTTAAAAATCATACAATGTGATTTTCTACAGTTGAAGTGTACCTATGATAACAATTACAGACCTCTACATGCTTTGTAAGTAGGAAAACCTGCAAAATCGGCAGTGTATCAAATACTTGTTCTCCCCACTGTATATACACACACACAAATCGGCCGATTAATTGGTATTGGCATTTTTTTGGTCCGCCAATAAATTTGGTATCGTATCGGCGTTGAAAAATTATAAAATCGGTCAACCTCTAATTTTACACGTGTTAAATTTGCTGAAAGTAAGCACAGTTGACAGTGAGAGGACGTTTATTTTTGTTGCTGATTTTAGTACCATGGAAATAGTTTTATCCAGCCGAGTCTACAAAGTTTATTCAGGAAGGTACTTTTCTAGTTATTTTAAAATCTCAAAATGATAAAGTTGTAATGCGCTGATTTTCTTCACTGCAGATCTGAGACATCACACCACTTTTCAAGGTCACTACGCTCCAGATCGCCTTCTGTGCTCAGAGGTCCTTGAGGATCCTACCCCTTAACACCACTCTTATTAATCATTACTTGCTCAGAACATGAGAACATATGAAAGCTGGTGGTTCCTTTTCACATGAGACTTCAATATTCCAAGGTAAGAGTTTTTAGGTTGTAGTTAATATATCATTTATAGGACTATTTCTCTCTATACCATTTGTATTTCATATACCTTTGACTTACTTTCCACCATAATTAGCAAATAAATTCATTAAAAATCATACAATGTGATTTTCTGGATTTTTTTTTTTTTTTCATTTTGTCTATCATAGTAGAAGTGTACGTATGATGAAAATTACAGGCCTCATCTTTTTAAGTGGGAGAACTTGCACAATTGGTGGCTGACTAAATACTTTTTTGCCCCACTGTATACCTGCTGGAGTGCGTGCTACGGGTGGGTGCTGTTATGGTGAGCTGAGATAAGGCGGGGCTTTACCTAGCAAAGACTTGTAGATGACCTGGAGCCAGTGGGTTTGGCGATGGGTATCAAGCGAGGGCCAGCCAACGAGAGCGTACAGGTTGCAGCGGTGCGTAGTATGTTGAGTGTTGGAGGCTATTTTATAAACGACATCGCCGAAGTCGAGGATCGGTAGGATGGTCAGTTTTACGAGGGTATATTTGGCAGCATGAGTGAAGGATGTTTGGTTGTGGAATAGGAAGCAGATTCTATATTTAATTTTGGATTGGAGATGTTTAATATAATTCGGGAAGGAGAGTTTACCTTTTAACTAGACACCTAGGTATTTGTAGTTATTTTCATATTCTAAGTCAGAACCGTCCAGAGTAGTGATGCTGGATGGGCGGGCAGGTGCGGGCAGTGATCGGTTGAAGAGCATGCATTTAGTTTTACTTGCATTTAAGAGCAGTTGGAGGTCACGTTGTATGGCATTGAAGTTCGTCTGGAAGTTTGTTAACACAGTGTCCAAAGCAGGGCCAGAAGTATACAGAATGGTGTCGTCTACGTTAGAGGTCGACCGACTATGATTTTTCAACACCGATACCGATTATTGGAGGACCAAAAAAGCCGATACCGATTAATTGGCCGATTTAAAAAAAAAAAAAAGGTATTTGTAATAATGACAATTACAACAACACTGAATGAACACTTATTTTAACTTAATATAATGAATACATCAATAAAAATAAATTTAGCCTCAAATAAATAATGAAACATGTTCAATTTGGTTTAAATAATGCAAAAACAAAGTGTTGGAGAAGTAAAAGTGCAATATGTGCCATGTAAAAAAGCTAACGTTTGAGTTCCTTGCTCAGAACATGAGAACATATGAAAGCTGGTGGTTCCTTTTAACATGAGACTTCAATATTCCAAGGTAAGAGGTTTTAGGTTGTAGTTAATATAGCATTTATAGGACTATTTCTCTCTATACCTTTTGTATTTCATATACCTTTGACTATTGGATGTTCTTATAGGCACTTTAGTATTGGCAGTGTGACAGTATAGTTTCCTTCCCTCTCCTCGCCCCTACCTGGGCTCGAACCAGGAACACATCGACAACAGCCACACTCGAAGCAGCATTACCCATCGCTCCACAAAAGCCGCAGCCCTTGCAGAGCAAGGGGAATAACTACTCCAAGTCTCAGAGCAAGTGACGTTTGAAACGCTATTAGCGCGCACCCCGCTAACTAGCTAGCCATTTCACATCGGTTACACCAGCCATTAGGCCAATAGGCTTGAAGTCATAAACAGCGCTGTGCTTGCGAACGCACGAAAGTGCTGTTTGAATGAATGCTTACGAGCCTGCTGCTGCCTACCATCGCTCAGTCAGACTGCTCTATTAAAAATCATAGAGTTAATTATAACGCACAGAAATACGAGCCTTTGGTCATTAATATGGTCGATTCCGGAAACTATCATTTCGAAAACAAAACGTTTATTATTTCAGTGAAATATGGAACCGTTCGGTATTTTATCTAACGGGTGGCATCCCTAAGTCTAAATATTCTTGTTACATTGTACAAACTTCAATGTTATGTCATAATTACATAAGATTCTTGCAAATTAGTTCGCAATGAGCCAGGCTGCCCAAACTGTTGCATATACCCTGACTCTGCGTGCAATGAACGCAAGAGAAGTGACACAATTTCACCTGGTTAATATTGCTTGCTAACCTGGATTTCTTTTAGCTAAATGTGCAGGTTTAAAAATATATACTTCTGTGTATTGATTTTAAGAAAGGCATTGGTGTTTATGGTTAGGTACAGTCGTGCAACGATTGTGCTTTTTTCGCAAATGCGCTTTTGCTAAATCATCCCCCAGCGTTGTATCGATTATATGCAGGACACGCTAGATAAACTAGCAATATCATCAACCATGTGCAGTTAACTAGTGATTATGATTGATTGATTGTTTTTTATAAGATAGGTTTAATGCTAGCTAGCAACTTACCTTGGCTTCTACTGCATTCGCGTAACAGGCAGGATCCTCGTGGAGTGCAATGAGAGGCAGGTGGTTAGAACGTTGGACTAGTTAACTGTAAGGTTGCAAGATTGAATCCCTGAGCTGACAAGGTAAACATCTGTAGTTCTGCCCCTGAACAAGGCAGTTAACCCACCGTTCCTAGGCCGTCATTGAAAATAAGAATGTATCTGACTTGTCTAGTTAAATAAAGGTGTAAAAAAAAATAAAAAAATAAACGTTTTTTTTTTTTTAATCATAAAAATCGGCGTCCAAAAATACAGATTTCCAATTGTTATGAAAACTTGAAATCGGCCCTAATTAATCGGCCATTCCGATTAATCGGTCGACCTCTAGTCTGCGTAGAGGTGAATCAGAGACTCACCAGCAGCGAGAGGGACATCATTGATGAATACAGAAAAGAGTCGGCCCGAGAATTGAACCCTGTGGCACCCCGATAGACTGCCAGAGGTCCGGACAACAGGCCCTCCGATTTGACACACTGAGCTCTATCAGAGAAGTAGTTGGTGGACCAAGGCGAGGCAATCATTTGAGAAACCAAGCCTTGGCCAGTTCAATGAATACGGCTGCACAGTAATGTCTCTTATCGATGGCGGTTATGATATCGTTTAGGACCTTGAGCGTGGCTGAGGTGCACCCATGACCAGCTCTGGAACCAGATTGCATAGCGGAGAAGGTACGGTGGGATTCGAAATGGTTGGTAATCTGTTTGTTAACTTAACTTTCGAAGACCTTGGAAGGCAGGGTAGGATAGATATTGGTCTGTAGCAGAATTATGAAACAATTACTGTATGCAGATATGCAAAAAAATATATATCTTTTTCCATTTATTGATCTGTTTTAAATGTAAGAATATGTTGCAGAATTAAACTTTCATTGGTGCCTATGGAAACAAATAGAAATATAATGAACAATCCAACTTTCACTATCCAATTTACTCCACTGAAATACTTTTTACAGTATGTAATAATCTGTAGTCAAGTGGTCATTACCAGGTTGATGGTCTTAACTATGACCAGTACATAAGTGGCCAGAATTATGGCCAACTGGTCCTATGGTGGTCAGTAAAATACGTCATACCCTGGTCAGTAAAAAAAGGTGTAACAAAAAAAAAAAAGTTTTGCCCACTGGGTAGTGATCTGGGTTAGAGAAGGTTAATTGACAGTAGAAGTAGTATCTTTACCTGTGGATAGTCTGACTTCGTCTCCTTGTGTTTAATGAAGCCAGACAGCCAGGACAGCGTGGTGAGTATTTGTGGTTGTATTCCTGATGCTGCATCCCCACTCTTCCCCTTCATTTTCCTCCTCAGTCTGACATATCGGTCTCTCAATTTCTTCCATTTCGTTCTGCAAATCTGTTCTTCTACTCTCAGAGTTTGGGCTATCTCCTTCCAGCTGTTGCTGGTTATTGTGAAGTCTTTATAGTCTTTCATTGAGGCGTTGTACAAATTGTTGTACCTTCTGACCTCTTCAATGAGCTTTTCCTCGAAACTTGCGTCGTCTTGCATCTTGCTTGTCTTAGCGTCATCAGTATAATGGGGTTCATCTTCATCTTGGTTCTCCTGCATTGTTTGGGTCAGTCCTTCCTTCTCAAGTTCCGCCATTTTCTCTGATGTGTTATATATCTGAACAGAAAGGGTGTGGGTAAAACCAGAGGCTGCAAACCAACGATGTCTGGTGTGCTATTCTATAAACAACATTTTGTCTGCTTCTGCAGGTAGCAATTGAAGCTTTTGGTTAGATTTGATTAAAATAAAATAAAAATCCCATCATCTCACACGAGCCAAGGCTTGTTGTTGCTACTGCATATCTATTCTACTTTCTACGGTATGCTATTCCTCTCTCCACACCAGACGCAGTGTGGTCAGGTTTAGAAAGAACAAGACAAACACAGCAACATAAACTACCGATTGATAACGACTCTAGCTGACTATTTTCTGCAATCATTGGCACTTTAGAGTTGGCATTTTACATGATCCGATATGCAAATCACATGCACAGCGAAATGTCGTAAAATGCAGGCAGACGTTTCACTTTACTTCTCTATGCCGAGTATGGAAAGTCCAAAGGGCCAATAAGTGGGTCATCACTAGTTACCACAGCCACAAAGTAGACATGTCTAAACCCTGCCTATTTAAAACATTTATATTTTTTAAATCTGATTTTAAACCTAACCTTAACCGTTATTTAAAAATGTTTAAAAAAATTAGATCTGATTATTTTTACTCGACACTTTTGACTTTGTGGCTGTGGTAACTAGTGGCAACCCCAAAAAGTGTGGAGAAAAGACAACTGGAGAACGACCCCAGTGGGTAAACCTGGTTGAAAAGACGTATTTTTATAAAGTTTTATTCTGGTCGCAAACTTGTTGAAAAGCACGTTTTTTTTTACGACCACCAGTTGGTGATAATAGTGACCTATCTTACCAGCTGGTCATAATTCTGACCACTATATTATGTGCTATATTATGCAGCCTACTGGTCATAGTTAAGACCTCATCATAACCTGGCAATGACCACCTGACTACAGCTGATTATCAGCATTCTTAGAAAAAAGGGTTCCAAAAGGGTTCTTTGGCTGTCCCCATTGAGAGACCCCTTTTTGGTTCCAGGGTGAAGCCTTTTTGGTTCCACATTACAACCCTTTTGTGTTAAATATAGAACCTTCTGTGGAACGTGTTCTACCTGGAACCAAAAAGTGTTCTTCAAAGGTTTATCCTATGGGGACAACCGAATAACCCCTTTAGGTTCTAGAGGACACCTTTTTTTTCTAAGAGTGTACTGTAAAAAGTACTGCAGAGGATAAAGTTGGATATTGAAAACATTGTTCATTAAATGTATATTTGTTTCCATAGACACCATAATCTGAAACATATTCTTACATTTAAAATAGATAAAGCAATGGCAACAACAAATCTACTTCAGTTTTTTGCACATCTGCATACAGTAATTGTTTCATAATTCACCCACAGACATTACATGCATAGAAATACTGGAACACAATATATTTTTGTTTTATTTGATTAATGATTAATATGAGTGGTGTGATGGGGTAGATCGTCATCAAGGACCTCTGAGCACAGAATGCGATCTGGAGTGTAGTGGTCCTCTTGAAGAATCATGTGATGGGTCAGATCTGCAGTGAAGATAATCATTTTGTGGAATAGACACTGGCTGGAATGCGGTTTTAACCAATCAGCATTTTGGATTAGAACCACCCGTTGTATAAAAAAAAGGGCATCTAACACCGGATCCGGAAGTTCAAATTTCGTCGCTAGCTAGAGTAAAGAAAATAGTGCTTCGTCCCATTTTGCTTGGTAAACTAATCTGGCTCCTCAAGCCACCTAATGGATATACACTACACAAGGCAGACTTCCTCTGTGGGCGTAACGCAAGAGTCCGCTGCCCCCCAAAATGACTCCACCCACGAACATCCACGCACACGAACATGCACGCACGTAGACCGTGTAACCACCTATAGAGATGTCTTCAAAAAGGAGCAACTTGCTCATACTTTGCATCCTTTTCCACCACTACGGCAGGGGCATATTTTAGGACTTTCCAGAGGGCCCGCAACACACCAGAACAATTACTGTCAGCATATAAAATAAATTTAAGATTGGCATAATGTGGGCATGCCGGACACAACAGAACAATAACTCACAGTAAAATATTTAAGTCAGAATCTACTAGTGCTGAGCGATTAACCAACATTTCGTTTTGTTATGATGACGCTTCAATTACTTGAATTGCATTTAGTTTGTTTTGTGTGTGAGCCTAACGCACTGTTTCTCTAATCATTCAAGTCAGAAATCAAGTCAGGATCCATTTTTTTATTTTATTTTTGTACCTTTATTTAACTAGGCAAGTCAGTTAAGAACAAATTCTTATTTTCAATGATGCCTAGGAACAGTGGATTAACTGCCTTGTTCAGGGGCAGAATTACATATTTGTACCTTGTCAGCTCAGGGATTTGAACTGGTACTAGTCCAATACTCTAACCACTAGGCTACCCTGCCACAGAGTTGGGAGGCAGAGTTTTTATTTTAAAAATATTCAACCTAGTTTAACTCAAACGTGGTAAATAACTACAATGACCATAATCCATTTTGATATCGGTTTAGAACATATATCATTGATGTTCTTCTCCCAAACATGCCACTGCTTTACTTACAAATGTAAAACAAGATTGCAGGAGAACAGGAACTACCACAGCAGTCAAATCTTTTCTTAGTTTTTTTGTGTACATTTTGAGAAACTGTCTTTGTTTTCCAGCTGTATTGTTGTGCAGACTACCTGCGCTCTGTCCCAACTGCTGTATGGAAAGTTGACCGATGCACTCCAGCAAGCAGGCTTCCTGCATGCACATATCTATTACTGCTAGCGAGGCACAGACTCCAATCTAAATTACTGCACACATTGTTAATTGCTGAAAAGCTTAATGGGAAAATATATAATAGTAATATTTTCAGGGTCAATTTCAGGTGGAACTAATTATTTGTGGAAATTCTTACACAAGAACACTCAAAGTCAATCTTAAATTAATCATTGTTCATTTGTCAGCGCACTGGAGAGGTTCCAACTAACTCAATGCACCATAGTACACATGTTAATCAGGAGCACTTTTTGGGCAGTCCCAGCAGTTGTCTTATATATGGCTCTACACAGACAAGTTATATTTGCATGATTTAGCATAATTAATTCATCATTACTGTTTTGTTTCATTCATGTGACCGACCAATACTGGTTCATAACACTAACACCTCACGAGGCTTCTCTCTAAACTGAGACCTTGAAACTGAGATATATTTTGTTTGTTCTCAAAACAATGTCTGGGTATACTGCCAAATTGCAGTTACTGATAAGAGTCAACCACTTGAAATTGGTTGAACACAGAAATTGGTTTATAGAACAGCACATGAATAGAACACAGAAATTAGTTATAAGAAAAGCACAAACATTAAAATTCCCATTACAATAGGGTTTTGTAAATCTTACACAAGATGATGCAAGTTTGGAGGAAAAGGTAATTGAAGAGGTCAGAAGGAAAAACAATAGGGTTTTGTAAATCCTAATAATCTGTTAACATTTTAGCTAACAGATTATTAGATTGTCAATGATTAGGTAGGTTCCCACTTCCTGCAACCCCACTTCTGCATTATAGATCGAGGAAATCTGAGACACCAGAGTAGTGCCTCTTCTCGTGGTGTTTTCTGTCACCATCTTGGGAGAAGCGTTGCCCACAGACAGAGCATTGGTATGGTTTCTCTCCAGTGTGAACTAGCATGTGTACCTTAAGTTTCTCTTTTCGAAAGAATCTTTTTCCACAGTATCTGCACTGATGATTTCGCTCTCCAGTATGAACCCTCCTCACATGCATCACCATGCCATCTTTGCGAGTAAATGTCTTTCCGCATTCCAAACAAGGATAGGTTGCTCTTTCTCCAGAGGTATGTGTTAGTATGTGCCTTTGGTACGATTTTATGTATGGAAAACTCTTCCCGCACACAGTGCAGTGATACGGTGTCTCTCCAGTGTGTACTCGCATGTGTATTTTGATGTTGCGATACTCCTTCCCACATATTGTGCAGAGAAATGTTTCTATTTTTCTCAAATGTGTTCTCCTGTGTCTTTCAAAAAGTCCCTTGTACAAGAACTGCTTGTCACAGTCAGGACAGTGGAGAATCTCTCTGTGTACTAAAAAGTGTGCTTTCCAGTCAACCAGGTCTGAAAACCTTTCCTCACACTTTGAACAGCTGTAACTTTTCTTGTGTGTTAGCTGATGTTTTTCAAGCTGTTCCAATAGGACAAAGCTTTTCACACAGTCAGAGCAGTGGAAATTGCGTTCCTCCTTCATGTGTGTTTTTTGGTGTAATTTAAGATTATCTAATCGAGCAAAACTTTTGTCACAGTCAGGGCAGTCGTAAGGCTTCTCTCCTGTATGTGTTCTCTGATGTCTTATAAGACGATTCTCTTGTTTGAAGCTCTTACCGCAGTCGGAGCAGACGTAGGGCTTCTCTACAGTTCTGAAACTCTCGGTCCAGTCTTCAGGAGTATCTTCAGGATCCTCTTCATTCTCCTGTGATGTTTGGGGTTGTTGTCCTTTTTCTACGTGTTGATTCTTTCTAACAGAACTTTTGCAAGGCAAGTCTTTGCCTGGCTGTGACTGGACCATTTCCCCCCCTGGTGCACTAGCTCGAATTTGACTCTTCTGCCTGCCTCTGCTGGCTGGTCTCTGCGGTGTGTTCACACGGTCTACATTCAGTCCAGCCTGTTCGAGCCGTGTGACATGTTCCTCTTTCATATGTCTTTTTGCATGTAATTTAAGCTTATCTAATTGAGCAAAACTTTTGTCACAAACAGGGCAGTGGTGAGGCTTCTCTCCAGTATGTGATCTCTGGTGTCTTATAAGATCCCTCACTTTTCTAAAGCTCTTACTGCAGTCAAAGCAGTAGTGTGGCTTCTCTCCTCCAGGACTGAAACCCTCGATCCAATCATCAGAGTCATCAGTATCTAGGGGCTCCTCTTCCTTCTCCTGTATTGTTTTGCTATGTGATGGTGTTCTCTTTCCGGGAGCTCTAGCTCGTATTTTACTCCGAACTACAAAATGTCCATCTTGCTGCTCATTATTAGAACTGTGGAAGTGGTCCCGCTCGATCAGGTTGTCATCTTGCAGGTCTTCTGGGGTGTCCATCTCCTCTACCTGGAAATACATTTAAAATGGCATAATTACTAGTGGGCCTACCGTCTCTGTTCTCTAAAACATTTGTTTTGTAATAATATAGTCTACTTTTCGATACATTTAAGTCCAAATTAGAATAGATAGCATACCATAAATACCTAAACAAATAACGTACATGTGTACAGTAGTAGCTAGGTCTAATCGTTTGAAATACCTAACAGTGTCAACATGATAATGATGATTTGTTTGTCATTAGGCCTAGAGATCACCATAGACTAGTGTTCTAGGCAAGAAAAGGTTCATTGACAGTAGTAGTCTTTACCTTCGTCTCCTTGTGTTTAATAAAGCCAGACAGCCAGGACAGCGTGGTGAGTATTTGTGGTTGTATTTCTGACGCTGCATCCCCACTCTTCCCCTTCATTTTCCTCCTCAGTCGAACATATCGGTCTCTCAAGTTCTTCCATTTCGTCCTGCAAATCTGTTCTTCTACTCTCAGAGTTTTGGCTATCTCCTTCCAGCTGTTGTTGGTCATGGTAAAGTCTTTGTAGTCTTTCAATGAGGTGTTGTACAAATTGTTGTACCTTCTGACCTCTTCAATTACCCTTTCCTCCAAACGTGCGTCGTCTTGCGTCTTGCTTGGCTTAGCGTCATCAGTATATTGAGGCTCCTCGTCATCTTGGTTTTCCTGCATTGTTTGGGGCAGTCCTTCGTCCTTCTCAAAGTCCGCCATTTTCCCTGATGTGCGTTTTGTATCTGATCAGAGGGGGTGTGGGTAAAACCACAAGCTGCAAACGAAGTCTGCTGTGCTATTCTATACACAACAGCGGACTATTTTTTCTTGTAACAATTTAAGCTTTTGGTTAGATTTGATTCGTAGTAAAACAAAAATAAAAAGCCCATCATTTCACACGATCCTTGTTGTTGCTACTGCATATCTATCCCATTGGCTGGTTAGGTAGTCCTCTCTCCACACCAGACGCAGCGTGATGAGGTTTAGAAAGAACAAGACACACACAGAAAGCTAAACTACCGATTGAAAACGAATCTAGACGACTAGATCGGATATACAAATCACATGCATGTTGAAACGTCAAAATGCCACTTCTTCGGGATTGTGTTGGTGTATCGCATCCAATTTAAGATGCATACACCGCCGCCTACTGTACTGGAGTTTGAGGCCATTCACGGCCTACCTACATTAAATTATTTGTGATATGGTCCTATACAATTTGGGGAGAGTAAAAAATATGTTTGTTGTTGTTGTATTACCCTACCAACGGCCTGGGGGGACAGAACACTACCACTCAACACCCCCTGCAACTGTTCTGCAGTAAAACCTCGCAATCCCAAGTATGTACCTGCCGCTGCCACCACAACCTCTCTTTTCTGGGACTTTAGATCCATTTGTGTAGTACAATTGACAACCATAGCT
This sequence comes from Oncorhynchus tshawytscha, assembly GCF_018296145.1. NCBI lineage: Eukaryota > Metazoa > Chordata > Actinopteri > Salmoniformes > Salmonidae > Oncorhynchus > Oncorhynchus tshawytscha. The sequence continues at coordinate 4,033,563 of NC_056435.1, forward strand.
ACTGTATGAATGCCAATAAACCTACCTTACTGAAGCACATATTATTTCCATCACTCTCTATTAGGCCCACTCACAGGAATCCTCTCAGGATCCCCATTATAGTGAATGGGGAAATGTTAAATATTCGTGCACATTTAAAAAAAAAAAAAAGATTAACATGGTACCAACAATTGCTTCTATTACACAAGATGCAACGTTATGTCCTTGAACCGATTGTTTTAATATCGCACACAGAATAAGTTATAAAGATAATTTAGTTGCTCCACCAGCTTGCAGTATCCCGTCGGCCATCATCTTGAAATACTGGTTGCGTCCGAATACCGTACTTGCGTTTTAAATAGTAAGCATTTTGAGTATGCGAAAATATTAAGTTTTACAGTATGTTAAATTTCGAAACTTCATCGCATATCCAATACCATAATTAGTTAGTCTAATTTCAATGTGAACATCTACCCCAACCGAGTATGTTCTTCAAATGATGTATTTATATTATTGCCTGTGCTGCTGTGGACACTTAAGGTAAGGAAACATAGTGCAGGGGTGTCGTGGTGCCTGAGCGCGGAGGAGAGGGGCTATAAAATGACAAACAAAATAAATATGTATAGCAGCCGGGAGGAAGGAAAATGGTTGTTTCTTCCGTGTCTTCTCTCTGCCTGTGGCAAAAATGATGAAGAACTATAGGCTACGTGTATGCACGGCGGAGGCCTGTCTGAGGCTTGACCACTTTCGCCAATCAGAATGTTGAAGAAAAAAAAATTCAACGTGTGTCTGCCTTGATGTTTATAAAACTCCATGGACCCACTCTCTACTCTTCCGCAGTGGAACCCAGAACGATATGTGAACACTTGGTTATGCCGAGGACAGCCAAACCAGAGTGGCCACAGCAAGGCTAAAAGGAGTTTGACCCACTCGAAAAGTTCAGATAGCCCTGCTAGGGTATTATAGCCTACATTGGCTATCGGTTGAAACGCAGGGCCCGTTCAAGCTTGATATGTCAGGGTGGTCAATTAGAAATGTGAATTGGGAGAAGTTGGAGGTAATAATGCATTTAGCTCCTGGACGTTGTAAAACCATGAGCCGTACACTGCCGCCTGTCTCCAGATTATTAATCCACTGAGAAGAGAAATTAGATTATCATCAACATTAACAATGCAAAACAAGAGTTGGGTTATATACGGTTTTTAACGGCTTGATTGTATACTGAACAAAAATATTAACACAACATGCAACAATTTCAAAGATTTTACTGAGTTACAGTTATATAAGGAAATCAGTCAATTGATTAGGCCCTAATCTATGGATTTCACATGACTGTTGGTTACAGATACAGTGCCTTGTGAAAGTATTCGGCCCCCTTGAACTTTGCGACCTTTTGCCACATTTCAGGCTTCAAACAAAGATATACAACTGTATTTTTTTGTGAAGAATCAACAACAAGTGGGACACAATCATGAAGTGGAACGACATTTATTGGATATTTCAAACTTTTTTAACAAATCAAAAACTGAAAAATTGGCCGTGCAAAATTATTCAGCCCCCTTAAGTTAATACTTTGTAGCGCCACCTTTTGCTGCGATTACAGCTGTAAGTCGCTTGGGGTATGTCTCTATCAGTTTTGCACATCGAGAGACTGACATTTTTTCCCATTCCTCCTTGCAAAACAGCTCGAGCTCAGTGAGGTTGGATGGAGAGCATTTGTGAACAGCAGTTTTCAGTTCTTTCCACAGATTCTCGATTGGATTCAGGTCTGGACTTTGACTTGGCCATTCTAACACCTGGATATGTTTATTTTTGAACCATTCCATTGTAGATTTTGCTTTATGTTTTGGATCATTGTCTTGTTGGAAGACAAATCTCCGTCCCAGTCTCAGGTCTTTTGCAGACTCCATCAGGTTTTCTTCCAGAATGGTCCTGTATTTGGCTCCATCCATCTTCCCATCAATTTTAACCATCTTCCCTGTCCCTGCTGAAGAAAAGCAGGCCCAAACCATGATGCTGCCACCACCATGTTTGACAGTGGGGATGGGGTGTTCAGGGTGATGGGCTGTGTTGCTTTTACGCCAAACATAACGTTTTGCATTGTTGCCAAAAAGTTCAATTTTGGTTTCATCTGACCAGAGCACCTTCTTCCACATGTTTGGTGTGTCTCCCTGGTGGCTTGTGGCAAACTATAAACAACACTTTTTATGGATATCTTTAAGAAATGGCTTTCTTCTTGCCACTCTTCCATAAAGGCCAGATTTGTGCAATATACGACTGATTGTTGTCCTATGGACAGAGTCTCCCACCTCAGCTGTAGATCTCTGCAGTTCATCCAGAGTGATCATGGGCCTCTTGGCTGCATCTCTGATCAGTCTTCTCCTTGTATGAGCTGAAAGTTTAGAGGGACGGCCAGGTCTTGGTAGATTTGCAGTGGTCTGATACTCCTTCCATTTCAATATTATCGCTTGCACAGTGCTCCTTGGGATGTTTAAAGCTTGGGAAATCTTTTTGTATCCAAATCCGGCTTTAAACTTCTTCACAACAGTATCTCGGAACTGCCTGGTGTGTTCCTTGTTCTTCATGATGCTCTCTGCGCTTCTAACGGACCTCTGAGACTATCACAGTGCAGGTGCATTTATACGGAGACTTGATTACACACAGGTGGATTGTATTTATCATCATTAGTCATTTAGGTCAACATTGGATCATTCAGAGATCCTCACTGAACTTCTGGAGAGAGTTTGCTGCACTGAAATTAAAGGGGCTGAATAATTTTGCACGCCCAATTTTTCAGTTTTTGATTTGTTAAAAAAGTTTGAAATATCCAATAAATGTCATTCCACTTCATGATTGTGTCCCACTTGTTGTTGATTCTTCACAAAAAAATACAGTTTTATATCTTTATGTTTGAAGCCTGAAATGTGGCAAAAGGTTGCACAGTTCAAGGGGGCCGAATACTTTCGCAAGGCACTGTACCTTTTAAAAAAGGTAGGGACGTGGATCAGAAAACTAGTCCGTATCTGGTGTGACCAGTGGCGACCCTGTTTTGTGCCCCACATTTTTGCAAAAAATAAAATAAATTATTTTCTGGGGGGTGGGGGGGTTGCCTGTTTTTGCATTTTATTTTGACATTAATACATGTCACATATCAGTTTGCAAACAATGTGAAAAAATTAATAATTGAGTTAATAAAGCCTTGTACAAACATGGTCTCTTTTTTGTTTTCTTGAGTAAGGCAGCTCCAAAGTGCAGGTGTTTCAGCCTAGCTCAGTGCTTTCTGTGGTGGTGGGGCAAGCTAGCAGAAAATACGGAGCGTTGCGCTGTGATTGGCTTAGTGTTCTGTCACTCATGGGTACACTGCGTCACCATCAAGTCTAAGGGTAGAGCTCAAAAATTCAAGCCCCTTGGGTGCTGCCATAGAGTTACATTAGAAGTGCCCATCCAAGGAGGCTCAAGGTCACTGGCCACAGATAAAATGATGTAAAGTCACGTTATATCTACAGTAGCTTTGATTGGACTGATTGGACAAAATCTTAGCTAGCAGTCATCATCATAAATCAAGTTGACAATCTACTGGCAAATCCTTTTTAATCCTTGTCATATGAAGAGAAATAATATAGAGAAATTATAGATAAAACGTATCGGTGGCTCATCGGCCATTGGACAAGATTAAGGGTCTCTTTTCCTAGTTTAAAATGATAAACATTCAATATTGGCCATGCTGTCAATGAAACAGGATTTGTGCCACGCTTAAAACAACTGCAAAATCTGACTTTAGTGAGTTGAAGACAACTGGGAAATCAGAGAAAACGAGCTACGACTGGGTAAAAACTTTCATCCAACTTGGAATTGTAAATCTGGAATCGGACCTCTTTCTAGAGCTACAACCTGAAGATCACTGACGTCATTATGATTCAACCTTTTTTCTTTCTTTTGAGTTTACAGTTGTCTTGAAAGCACCATGAATCCAGAGAATAGCAGACTTTGATGACAAAGTTTGATGACAACATTCTCCCACAATGGACAGCTGCACCACCTTCCTGTTCAAGTGAGCACAGCACAACAAGGTGAGTCCAAAAATGTATTGTATGCTGCTGCATGAATTATGTAATATGCCAGGGAGATATGTGTACTGTAGATTAGAAAGTAATACTGTTTATTTTGTGTAGTAAGCTGTTAGTGTCCCATGTGCCTCACCCTAATAATTTGGTATATTTTCACCTCTTAAATTCACCTACTGTTCTGACTTGGTGGTGCACATATAACCTATAACCTGTTTTTGAGAAATGTAATCATTGAATATTGTAAGAGCTTTCATTGTCTGCTTATATAGCCCCTTTATTTATCCTACAGTTCTGACTTGGTATACACTGTAAGAATGGCCCATGTTCTGAATTCTGTTGCTGTACATTTCAAAAGTGCTGAACAAATAGTTATAGTGACCAAGTCCGTCCTAGCTAGCTCATTAATGTCTTAATCGAAATTACGGATTGCCTCTTATCCGCTTGTCATCCCCTTATGCCAAAGTTTGTACATCTCAATTGTCAGTAGAAACCACATTTGTTCAAGCAAGTCAGCCATATCACCTATGCTTTTATAAAGGCAGTAAATTAGGCTGAATGAACTGTTTCGCTGCCAGACAAGGCTTTGCTGATAGCCAGGTGCAGCAGTGGTAAGGTGTTGGGACTGCTGTTGGGACTCTGCTGTTGGGCAGCTTTATGTTGGGACAGCTTTATGTAGGCTCTAACAGTTTGTGGGCACAGTTTGTCACCGTTATAGTGCAATTCATGTATTGTTTAGTGTTGTGTAGTGTAGTGGCTTTGCTGGCAGGCATCCCACATTTTTTGTTTTGTTTGCCCCACCAAGATTTACATGTTAAAATCGCCACTGGGTGTGACACATCTCCTTCGCATAAAGTTGATCAGGCTGTTGATTGTGGCCTGTGGAATGTTGTCCCACTCCTCTTCAATGGCTGTGCGAAGTTGCTGGATGTGGTCGGGAACTGGAACATGCTGTCATGCATGTTGATCCAGAGCATCCCATGGGGCCGTGCATTATCATGCTGAAACATGAGGTGATGGTGGCGGATGAATGGCACGTCAATGGGCCTCAGGATCTTGGCACGGTATCTCTGTGCATTCAAATTGCCATCGATAAAATGTAATTGTGTTTGTTGTTCAAGGCTTATGCCTGCTCATACCATAACCCCACCACCATGGGGCACTCTGTTCACAAAGTTGACCTCAGCAAATCGCCCGCCCACATGACGCCATCTAACCGGTAAAGTTGAAACTGAGATTTATCCGTAAAGAGCACACTTCTCCAGCGTGCCAGTGGTCGTCGAAGGTGATCATTTTCCCACTGAAGTCGATTACAACCCCGAACTGAAGTCAGGTCATATATTTATACCCTCCTTTTAGAAGGTGTCCACTCCTTGCACCTCTAGACAGCCAATACATCTCTGTTGCTAGGCAGGAACTTAAGTGGTGACTGTTCCTTCTCACTTCATCTGACCTGACCTCGGCCTGAATTTCTCACTCCTCCCTAATTCACTGCTGCCTTAACAGTGACTGAAACCAGGCGGTTACCCCATTCCTCTCTCCCAAGGATCCATGAGATTCAACAATAACATGTTCTAACAGAATGTAAGGTCCCTTCCTCACTCAGTAACATCCCATACACCTAGTTGTTATCCCTCCATTGACCCCAACATAAACATTCATGAAACAATAATACAGCACAATAATCAATAAGTTCTAACACAGTAACCCGAATACATATTTTTCAAACTAGAATCCAACATTGTTCAGAGCACTTTGAATAGCACGTAGTGAGAACACAATAATTATTATTTAGGCGAGATTGTCCTTGAAAGAGCACGTCTCGATTTGTTTTGGATTTTATCAACTGCAGTATTGATTTGACCATTTTTGTACCCCCTTTCCTTGAAATTTCTTTGCATCTCAGCCATGTTTCTGACGAAATTAGATTTTTGATTGGACAGAATTGGCTGTAGGGGCAAACAGTTTTTCAACCCTCCACAAACTGTTATGAACAATGGATATCTTGTAAAGATCTGTGTATAGAACATTATCCATCATAATTTGGTCATAACACTGTCATGACCCATATATTTAAACCTGTTGTGACATACAGTATATTGTATTATTTTATGGCAGGTTATGACACCTACATAAGAGTGTCAAAACCCACATTTATTCAAATGAGTTTTTTCCCTACCAAGACATTTCCTTTCATTTGAAAGTTTGTCTCTTAAACCCTTCGTTTTTGTGGTTAAGAATTCTTTACAGTCATGTTTTTTCATAATTTTTTTAACAACTTGTATAAAATACACTTTATGACACTGTCATGAAGCATTATGACCATCCTATCTCACTTCACTTGGACTAAGAAAATACACTGCTCCAGCATTCAGCCCAGTCATTTGGGGTAGGTGCATGTCTGACATCAATGTGTACGCAATTAGAATGATAATTTAACATCCTATTTTACTGTCGACACGTAGGCTATGGTGTAATGGAATGTTTTTCCTTGTTGGTAGGGTTTGTGGGTTTTGGCACTCTGATGTAGGTGTCATAAAATAACGCAATATATGTCACAACAGGTCTAAATGTGCCATGACAGTATTATGACCATATTACCACAGTAGGATGGCGCCGACAGAGATGGTCGCCTTGCTTCGCGTTCTTAGGAAACTATGTGGTATATATATTTTTTTAATGTATTATTTCTTACATTGTTACCCCAGGAAGTCTTATTACATACAGCCGGGAAGAACTATTGGATATAAAAGCGACGTCAACTTATCAACATTACGACCAGGAATACGACTTTCCCGAAGCGGATCCTCTGTTCGAACCACCACCCAGGACAATGGATCTAACCCCAGAAGCCGACCTAAAACAATGGCGCCGCTGAAAAGAGGCAGACGGAGCGGCCTCTTGTTCAGGCTCCATAGACATGCACATCTCGCCCACCGCTCCCGGGTATACTACTCGTCAATGTCCAGTCTCTTGACAACAAGGTATAATACATTTGAGCAAGGGTCGCATTCCAGAGAGACATCAGAGATTGTAACATTCTCTGTTTCACAGAAACATGTCTCTCTCGGGATATGTTGTCGGAATCGGTTCAGCCACCAGGCTTCTCCATGCATCGGGCCGACAGAGATAAACACCCCTCTGGGAAGAGGAAGGGCGGGGGTGTATGCTTCATGATTAACGACTCGTGGTGTAATCATAACAACATACAGGGACCCAAGTCCTTCGGGTCACCCAACAATCAAATGCTGGCCATTTTACATCCCAAGAGAATTCTCGTCAGTTATAGTCACAGCTGTGTACATTCCCCCTCAAGCAGACACCAAGACGGCGCTCAAGGAACTTCACTGGACTCTATGTAAACTGAGGCTGCATTTATTGGAGCTGGGGATTTAAACAAAGCAAATTTGAGAACAAGGCTACCTAAATTATATCAGCATATTGATTGCACTACGTGCAGGGGTAATATACTCTAGCACTGCTACTCTAACTTCCACGATGCATACAAAGCCCTCCTCCACCCTCTCTTCAGCAAATCCAACCACAATGCCATCTTGCTCCTACCATCTAATAGGCAGAAACTCAAACAGGATGTACCAGTGACTAGAACCATTCAAAGCTGTTCTGACCAATCGGAATCCACGTTTCAAGATTGTTTTGATCACAAGGCCTGGAATATGTTCCAGTCAGCATCAGAGAACAACATCGCCCTATAATCTGACTCGGTGAGTGAGTTTATAAAGAAGTGCATTGGAGATGTTGTACCCACTGTGACTGAACTGCAGTTCATCCAAGATGGCGTAGCAGTTCAGATGTCTTTGTCTTGTCCCGTGTATAAATATTTTTTTCCTTCTTATATATTCCGTATATATTTTTAACCTCAATTTCAACATACTCTCCTGCAACCCGCCTCACCTAATGTGGTATGGATCTGCTATTTTCTATACTTTAGAAACGGAACCCCCAACAGAAGCTAGCCAGCTAACTAGCTACTAGCTAGTAGTCAGTTAGCCACTGCTAGCAGTCATTAGCTAACCGTAGCCCGTTCAACTCCTGTCAGTCTGCACAGCACGATTCAACCCAGCGCATACCGGACTGCTTTTTCTCCACATCTCCGGTTTCCTACCGCAAGCTCTGAACCTTTTCACCTGGATCATCGCAGCTAGCTGCTATCCGAGTGGCAACCGTCTCTGTCCCAAAGCAAGCACCAGTGAGCCTGGAACTAGCCTTGCGCTAGGCCCATCTCCCAGCTAGCTGAAGAGGTCCATCAGCCACTCCTTGGGCTACAATACATATTTTGCCAATTGGCCTGGACCCTTTTTACTGCCGACTCGGAGCCCCGCCGATTCCATCATTACTGGTCTACCGACGTAATCCGCCCGAGGGGTTTCAATAGGCTCCACCGTTACGACTTCCCCTGAAGGCCCATCACCTAGCCTGCTAGCCGCGGCCCGCTAGCTGTCTAGAGCATATCGGACTGTTAGCTGAGGAGGACCATCAGCCAATTTCTTGGGCTACAATACCTATTTTGCAAATTGGCCTGGACCCTTTTACTGCCTACAGTGAGCCCTGCCGATCCAACACGACTGGTCTGCCGACGTAACCGTCCGAGGGGGCTGCAACAGACTTCTTCCATCGCGACGTCCCCCTAAGGCCCTTCTGCTAGCCTGCTAACCCCGGCCCGTCTGAATCGCTGTGTCTCCAGCTTGCCTAGCTACCCACGGGTCCCTATGATCACTCGGCTACGCATGCCTCTCCCTAAAGTCAATATGTCTTGTCCACTGCTGTTTTGGTTAGTGATAGTCTTATTTCACTCCTCCAGCCCTGCTCAATATGCCTCAGCTAGCCATTTTGTTTCACCTCCCACACATGCGGTGACCTCACATGGTCTAAGTGATAAAAAACCTGCCTCATCGTCACACAATGCCTAGGTTCACCTCCACTGTATTCACATCCTACCATACCCTTGTCTGTACAGTACATTATGCCTTGAATCTATTCTTCCTCACCCAGAAACCTGCTCCTTTTACACTCTGTTCCGAACGCACTAGGCGACCAGTTCTTATAGCCTTTAGCAGTACCCTTATCCTACTCCTCCTCTGTTCCTCTGGTGATGTAGAGGTTAATCCAGGCCCTGCAGCACATAGCTCCACTCCCATTCCCCAGGCGTTCTCATTTGTTGACTTCTGTAACCGTAAAAGCCTTGGTTTCATGCATGTTAACATTAGAAGTTCTGTCTTAATATCCAGGTCTATGCCCAAACAATTTGAGCTTCAACTTCTAAAAATCCACCTTTCCAGAAACAAGTCTCTCACCGTTGCCGCATGTTATAGACCACCTTCTGCCCCCAGCTGTGCCCTGGACACCATAAGTGAATTGATTGCCCCCCATCAATCTTCAGAGCTTGTACTGTTAGGTGACCCTTACTGGGACATGCTTAACACCCCGGCCATCCTACAATCTAAGCTAGATGCCCTCAATCTCACACAAATCATCAAGGAACCCACCAGGTACAACCCTAAATCTGTAAACAAGGGCACCCTCAGACGTTATCCTGACCAACTGGCCCTCCAAATACACCTCTGCTGTCTTCAATCAGGATCTCAGCGATCACTGCCTGTATCCGCTACGGGTCCGCAGTCAAACGACCACCCCTCATCACTGTCAAACGCTCCCTAAAACACTTCTGCGAGCAGGCCTTTCTAATCGACCTGGCCCGGGTTACCTGGAAGGATATTGACCTCATCCCGTCAGTTGAGGATGCCTGGTCATTCTTTAAAAGTAACTTCCTCACCATCTTAGATAAGCATGCTCTGTTCAAAAAATGCAGAACTAACAGATATAGCCCTTGGTTCACTCCAGATCTGACTGCCCTCGACCAGCACAAATAATCCTGTGGCAGACTGCAATAGCATCGAATAGTCCCCGCGATATGCAACTGTTCAGGGAAGTCAGGAACGAATACACGCAGTCAGTCAGGAACGCAAAGGCCAGCTTTTTCAAGCAGAAATTTGCATCCTGTAGCTCTAACTCCAAAAAGTTCTGGGACACTAAAGTCCATGGAGAACAAGAGCACCTCCTCCCAGCTGCCCACTGCACTGAGGCTAGGTAACATGGTCACCACCGATAAATCCATGATAATCAAAAACTTCAACAAGCATTTCTCAATGGCTGGCCATGCCTTCCTCCTGGCTACTCCAACCTCGCCCAAGCCTCCCCAGCTACCCAAATCCAGATAGCAGATGTTCTGAAAGAGCTGCAAAACCTGGACCCGTACAAATCAGCTGGGCTTGACAATCTGGACCCTCTATTTCTGAAACTATCCGCCGCCATTGTCGCAACCCCTATTACCAGCCTGTTCAACCTCTCTTTCATATCGTCTGAGATCCCCAAGGATTGGAAAGCTGCCGCAGTCAACCCCCCCCAATCAAAGGGGGAGACACCCTGGACCCAAACTGTTACAGACCTATATCCATCCTGCCCTGCCTATCTAAGGTCTTCGAAAGCCAAGTCAACAAACAGATCACTGACCATCTCGAATCCCACCGTACCTTCTCCGCTGTGCAATCTGGTTTCCGAGCCAGTCACGGGTGCACCTCAGCCATGCTCAAGGTACTAAACGATATCATAACCGCCATCGATAAAAGACAGTACTGTGCAACAGTCTTCATCGACTTGGCCAAGACTTGACTCTGTCAATCACCGTATTCTTATCGGCAGACTCAATAGCCTCGGTTTTTCTAATGACTGCCTCGCCTGGTTCACCAACTACTTTGCAGACAGAGTTCAGTGTGTCAAATCGGAGGGCATGTTGTCCGGTCCTCTGGCAGTCTATGGGGGTGCCACAGGGTTCAATTCTCGGGATGACTCTTTTCTCTGTATATATCAATGATGCTGCTCTTGCTGCGGGCGTTTCCCTGATCCACCTTGACACAAACAACACCATTCTGTATACTTCTGGCCCTTCCTTGGACACTGTGCTAACTAACCTCCAAACGAGCTTCAATGTCATACAACACTCCTTCCGTGGCCTCCAACTGCTCTTAAACGCTAGTAAAACCAAATGCATGCTTTTCAACCGTTCGCTGCCTGCACCCGCACGCCCGACTAGCATCACCACCCTGGATGGTTCCGACCTAGAATATGTGGACATCTATAAGTACCTAGGTGTCTGGCTAGACTGTAAACTCTCCTTCCAGACTCATATCAAACATCTCCAATCTAAAATCAAATCTAGAGTCGGCTTTCTATTCTGCAACAAAGCCTCCTTCACTCACGCCGCCAAACTTACCCTAGTAAAACTGACTATCCTACCGATCCTCGACTTTGGCGATGTCATCTACAAAATAGCTTCCAATACTCTACTCAGCAAACTGGATGCAGTTTATCACAGTGCCATCCGTTTTGTTACTAAAGCCCCATATACTACCCACCACTGCGACCTGTATGCTCTAGTCGGCTGGCCCTCGCTACATATTCGTCGCCACCCCCACTGGCGCCAGGTCATCTACAAGTCCATGCTAGGTAAAGCTCCTCCTTATCTCAGTTCACTGGTCACGATGGCAACACCCACCCGTAGCATGCGCTCCAGCAGGTGTATCTCACTGATCATCCCTAAAGCCAACACCTCATTTGGCTGCCTTTCCTTCCAGTTCTCTGCTGCCTGTGACTGGAACGAATTGCAAAAATCGCTGAAGTTGGAGACTTATGTCCCTCACCAACTTTAAACATCTGCTATCTGAGCAGCTAACCGATCGCTGCAGCTGTACATAGTCCATCGGTAAATAGCCCACCTAATTTACCTACCTCATCCCCATACTGTTTATATTTATTTACTTTTCTGATCTTTTGCACACCAGTATCTCTACCTGCACATGACCTACTGATCATTTATCACTCCAGTGTTAATCTGCTAAATTGTAATTATTCGCCGACCTCCTCATGCCTTTTGCACACAATGTATATACTCTTTTTTCTTTTTTTTCCTACTGTGTTATTGACTTGTTAATTGTTTACTCTATGTGTAACTCTGTGTTGTTGTCTGTTCACACTGCTATGCTTTATCTTGGCCAGGTCGCAGTTGTAAATGAGAACTTGTTCTCAACTAGCCTACCTGGTTAAATAAAGGTGAAATAAAAAAGTATATATAAAAAAAAAAAATCATAAAAATAGTCATATAAGTATTTTCAACCGGGTTTTGCCCACTGGGTAGTGATCTAGGCTAGAAGGTTTATTTACAGTAGAAGTGGTCTTTACCTTTGGACAGTTAGACTCTTGTATTTTATGAAGCCAGACAGCCAGGACAGTGTGGTGAGTATTTGTTTGTATTCCTAATGCTTCCCCACTCTTCCCCTTCATTTTCTTTCTCAGTCTAACGTATCTCTCAAATTCTTCTATTTCATCCAGCAAATGTGTTAGCCCAAACTCTTAAGAGTAGAATCTCCTAAACTCTAAGAGTAGAATCTCCTTTCATCTATTGTTGGTCATGGTGAAGTCTTTGTAGTCTTTCAATGAGGTGTTGTACACATTTGTGAACCTTCATTTAGCTTTTCTTCTAAACTTGCAACATCTTGCATCCTGCTTGGCTCAATATCTTCTTTGAGCTCCTCTTCACCTTGGTTCTCCTGCATTTTGTGGGGCAGTCCTTCCCCCTCAAATTCTGCCATTTTCTCTGTGTGTTTTGTATCCCAACAGAAGGAGTGCGGGTAAAACCAGAGGCTGCAAACCAAAGAAGTCTGCAGTGCTCTTCTATACATAACAGTTTGTCAGCTTTTGCTGGTAGCAATTAAAAGCTTTTTGTTAGATTTGATGGAAGTGAAAGAACATTTTTAAAAAGCCCATGCCTGTGACTTTCCCCACAGTCCGGTTAGTGTGATTTCTCTTGGCTTCCTGGTTACCACCAATCAGAGTGCCCGAATGCACATTTGGACTCTGACCCCTCCCACTCCAGGACAGAGTGGCCAAAGATGTTTATAACTAAACCAAGATAGATGACAGTCCGTCGTTTCAAACAGAACAAATTAGTCATATTGGGCAGAACAGGCATGGAGATGGGCAAAACCAAGCACAATCCTATTTGCGCGTTGTAGCATTCATGTGCATATTTCTGTTAGGGAACATCTACTCTGAAGTGTGCGTGTGCAATAACTCAATTTGCCTTTGCACTCCTAAACAAAGCTTTTTTTTTTTTTTTCTTTACTTTGGCAAAGGGTAAAGTCTACAAAACGTAACATTTTAGTTTTGGGAACATAAAATTGTATTGAGATCAAATGTTTAATCGATTCGAAAATTAGCATTATGTTGGCCAAAATCCATCTTCTCCCACTGCCGGCTACTTGGGCTTCCTATAGAAATAACTACCAAATTTGGTAGTGAGTGGAAACAAGCAGATGCTTCACATTTATACATCCAGTGAAATATCGGTCTATGGAGTGGCTATTTTTATTTTATTTAACTAGGCAAGTCAGTTCAGAACAAATTCTTATTTACAATGACGGCTTACCAAAAAGGCAAAAGGCCTCCTGTGAGGATGGGGGTTGGGATTAAAAATATAAATAAATTAAAATATAGGACAAAACTATAGTTTGTTAATCATGAGAAGAGAGTAGAGTCGCAAAGGGTTGGAAACTTTACGGTAATTTTCCAATGGGAAGTTAAGTCCGGGAATTTGGGGAATTTTGCTTAGATTCATCAAAAAAATAGCTTACAACAGTTAACCTTTTTTTGTGGGATATACATAAGGTAATTCTAGGTCTTGTGGCATATTTTGGTTAAACTATCCCCAATTCAATGGAATTGCAACCCTCTGCAGGTACAGTGCATTCCTCCATCACATGTAGAGCTGATTCTCAAGATCTTGCACACTAATGAGACACAACACACACATCAAAGCACCCAACAGGCTGACCAATACAAGGGTTGAAAAATTGGTGTCCATCCAGGCAAATTTGAAGCTTTTTGAGCCTGACATCCTCAAAAAGGTTGGAAAGTGACAGTGAAGATGAGGCCTCAGAGTCTGATGTTCAAGAGGTGGACATTGAGGAGGTCCAGGGAGAAGACATGGAAGATAGATTTTGCTTTATGTTTTGGATCATTGTCTTGTTGGAAGACAAATCTCCGTCCCAGTCTCAGGTCTTTTGCAGACTCCATCAGGTTTTCTTCCAGAATGGTCCTGTATTTGGCTCCATCCATCTTCCCATCAATTTTAACCATCTTCCCTGTCCCTGCTGAAGAAAAGCAGGCCCAAACCATGATGCTGCCACCACCATGTTTGACAGTGGCGATGGTGTGTTCAGGGTGATGGGCTGTGTTGCTTTTACGCCAAACATAACGTTTTGCATTGTTGCCAAAAAGTTCAATTTTGGTTTCATCTGACCAGAGCACCTTCTTCCACATGTTTGGTGTGTCTCCCAGGTGGCTTGTGGCAAACTTTAAACGACACTTTTTATGGATATCTTTAAGAAATGGCTTTCTTCTTGCCACTCTTCCATAAAGGCCAGATTTGTGCAATATACGACTGATTGTTGTCCTATGGACAGTCTCTCTCACCTCAGCTGTAGATCTCTGCAGTTCATCCAGAGTGATCATGGGCCTCTTGGCTGCATCTCTGATCAGTCTTCTCCTTGTATGAGCTGAAAGTTTAGAGGGATGGCCAGGTCTTGGTAGATTTGCAGTGGTCTGATACTCCTTCCATTTCAATATTATCGCTTGCACAGTGCTCCTTGGGATGTTTAAAGCTTGGGAAATCTTTTTGTATCCAAATCCGGCTTTAAACTTCTTCACAACAGTATCTCGGACCTGCCTGGTGTGTTCCTTGTTCTTCATGATGCTCTCTGCGCTTTTAACGGACCTCTGAGGCTATCACAGTGCAGGTGCATTTATACGGAGACTTGATTACACACAGGTGGATTGTATTTATCATCATTAGTCATTTAGGTCAACATTGGATCATTCAGAGATCCTCACTGAACTTCTGGAGAGAGTTTGCTGCACTGAAAGTAAAGGGGCTGAATAATTTTGCACGCCCAATTTTTCAGTTTTTGATTTGTTAAAAAAGTTTGAAATATCCAATAAATGTCATTCCACTTCATGATTGTGTCCCACTTGTTGTTGATTCTTCACAAAAAAATACAGTTTTATATCTTTATGTTTGAAGCCTGAAATGTGGCAAAAGGTCGCAAAGTTCAAGGGGGCCGAATACTTTCGCAAGGCACTATGTTAAAAACGTTTTGGGGAGATGCGATGGATCATTGGGGATAATTCAATATTCCCTTTTGTTGTTCAGTGAAATCATCCCATGTGAAGATTCAACTAATTTAATTAAAGTTAAATTCATAACTAAATAGTTGTTTTTATTTCTATTGGAAGGATTTAATAATTTGCAATTATGTCTACTTATGATAAGGTAAAAGGTGTGTTTGTCTCGATATGGTAAATATCCAATGGCACCTGTTGTGGACAGGTGTCTTTTATACTGATAACAAGTTCAAACAGGTGCCATTAATACAGGTAACGAGTGGAGGACAGAGGAGCCTCTTAAAGAAGAAGTTACAGGTCTGTGAGAGCCAGAAAACTTGCTTGTTTGTAGGTGACCAAATACTTATTTTCCACCATAATTTGCAAATAAATTCATAAAAAATCCTACAATGTGATTTTCTGGAATTTTGTTTCTCATTTATCTGTCATAGTTGAAGTGTACCTATGATGACAATTACAGGCCTCTCATCTTTTTAAGTGGGAGAACTTGCACAATTGGTGGCTGACTAAATAATTTTTTGCAATTGCACCGTGCTCACGAAGTTCAAGGCCGACGGCATTACTGCAGGCTGTTTCCAGAAAACAGGATCCGTCATTATAGTAAATGGGAAAATGGTAATCGTGGCACCAAAATTGCTTATATTATATCAGACTTAACGTTATGTCCTTGAACAGGTTGTTTTAATTGGTATTTGAACACACACACACACACACACACACACACATACATATATATATATATATAAACATGGGTCGGAACTGAAATTATTTTCCAATCATTTCGTTCTGAACATTACTTTTTTTTCTCCACTGTTCTGACCAATTGAATAAATCAATCCATTATTTTATTAAACAGCTCTGCCTATTTTTTTTAAATTACACTTGTTACGTCATCAGTAGTCTACAGTAACCTATGCTTCAGAGGGGAGGGGCAGGTCTCCAAAACACACACACACACACTCACTGGCAAAGACTTCCAACTGGCAGGCAGACGCTGGAATAAGTTTGAGTGACAGAGGGCTTTGCATATGGGCTTTGTTTACGATTTGGAAACGACTGGAAAACTTAAAATAATGTTATTAACTGGTTCCCATGCTTTTAAAATAATGGTTCTGTTCCGGAACAGTATAGATCACTTTCGTTTTCGGTTAGTGTTACTCAATTAATGTAGTTATTTTCCATGTTTTAAGTCCGGTTCCCTGAACTGGTTACAACCCTTGATTTAAAATAAACAACTTTTGAAAAAAATAAATACTGCTATGAAGACAGTAATACACAGTCCGTCTGTGAGTGTCTTCAACAGTCTGTGGTGCCAATTCCAGGCCACCAACATTGTAGTTAACAGATTATTAGATTATCAAGTCACAGTGATTAGGTAGGTTCCCACTTCCTGCAATGCCAAACACAATTTACATGACATCTTATTCAAGGCGACTTACAGGAACCATTAGGATTAAGTGCCTTACTCAAGGGCCCGACAGATTCTTCACCTAGTAAGTTTGGGGATTTGAACCAGCAACCTTTCGTTTACTGGCCCAATGCTCTTAACCACTAGGCCTCCACCACTTCTGCATTATAAATCGAGGAAATTTGAGACACCAGAGTAGTGCCTCTTCTCATGGCGTTTTCTGTCTCCATCTTGGGAGAAGCGTTGCCCACAGACAGAGCATTGGTATGGTTTCTCTCCAGTGTGAACTAGCATGTGTCTCTTCAGTGTCTCTTTTCGAAAGAATCGCTTTCCACAGTCTTTGCACTGATGATTTCTCTCTCCAGTATGAATCCTCCTCACGTGTCTCAACATGCCATCTCTGCGAGTAAAACACTTTCCACATTCCAAACAAGGATAGGTTGCTCTTTCTCCAGAGGTATTGTGTGTTAGTATGTGTCTTTGGTATGATTTTGTATATGGAAAACTCTTCCCACACTCAGTGCAGAGATACGGTGTCTCTCCAGTGTGTATTCGCATGTGTATTTTCATGTTGCGACACTCCTTCCCGCAAATTGTGCAGAGAAATTGTTTTCTTTTGCTTAAATGTATCCTGTGCCTTTCAAAACTTTTATTGTGTGTTAGCTGATGTTTTTCAAGCTGCTTCAGTCGGACAAAGCTTTTCACACAGTCAGAGCAGCGGAAATTACATTCCTCCTTCATATGTGTTTTTTGGTGTAATTTAAGATTATCTAATCGAGCAAAACTTTTGTCACAGTCAGGGCAGTTGTAAGGCTTCTCTCCTGTATGTGTTCGCTGATGTCTTATAAGACGATTCGCTTGTTTGAAGCTCTTACCACAGTCGGAGCAGATGTATGGCTTCTCTACAGTACTGAAACTCTTGGTCCAGTCATCAGAAGTATCTTCAGGATCCTCTTCATTCTCCTGCATTGTTTGGGTTTGTCGCAGTTTTTCTGAGTGTTGATTCTTTCTAATTGAACTTTTGCAAGACAATTCTTTTCCTGGCTGTGACTGGACTATTTTTCTTGGTGTTTCTGCACGCATTTTAGTCTTCTGCCTGCCTCTGCTGGCAGTTCTTTGCTGTGTGTGCACACAGTCTACCTTCAGTTTAGTTTCTTCCATCTGTGTGACATGTTTCTCTTTCATATGCATTTTTTGGTGTAATTTAAGCTTATCTAATTGAGCAAAACTTCTGTCGCAAACAGGGCAGTGGTGAGGCTTCTCTCCAGTATGTGATCTCTGGTGTCTTATAAGATCCCTCACTTTTCTATAGCTCTTACCGCAGTCAAAGCAGTAGTGTGGCTTCTCTCCTCCAGGACTGAAACCCTCGATCCAATCATCAGAGTCATCAGTATCTACGGGCTCCTCTTCTTTCTCCTGTGTTGTTTGGGTTTCTTGTGGTCTTTCTGAGTTTTGATTCTTCTCTGATTGGCACTGGGTATTGGCTGGGAATTGCTGTTTGCTATGTGAAAGCACACTCTCTACATTTGCTGCACTGCTGGCAACTTTGTAGGTATACTCTGGCAGGTCCTGTGGCTTTTTCACAAGTTCATTTTGACGAATGCGTGTGACAGCTTCATCAAGTGTTAGTTCTGGGTCCATTTGTAATTGCTGGGACAGTCTTCTGTCAAGTAATCCCATGACTAGTCTCTCTCTTATCATCTCACTGAGCAGAGCTCCATAACCACAATGTTCTGACAAACAATGAAGTGCAGAGATAAAATCATCAGCTGTCTCTCCTGCTTCCTGTTGTCTTTGGTTGAATTTTGTTCGTTCTAATATTACATTCCTCCTAACTGCCAAATATCCATCTTGCTGCTCATTATTAGAACTGTGGAAGTGTTCCCGCTCGATCAGGTTGTCATCTTGCAGGTCTTCTGAGGTGTCCATCTCCTCTGCCTGGAAATACATTTAAAAGTGCATAATTACTAGTAGGTCTATAGTCTCTGTTCTCTCAAACAACATTCATTTTGTAATACATAAAATAGCCTACTTTGATACAGTTAAAGTCCAATAGATAGCATATACAATAAATAGCTAAACAAATAACTTATGCTATTTTACAGTAGTAGCTCGGTCTAATCATTTGAAATACCTAGCAGTATCAACATGATAATGATGATGTGTTTGTCATTAGGCCTAGAGATCACCATAGACTAGTGATCTAGGTTAGAGAAAGTTCATTGACAGTATAAGTTGACAAATGTATTTTCACAACAACAAAAAAATCATAGAAATCTATAAATCAAAGCAAGTTGTAGGGCTCATTCAGTAGTTTCTACATCAAGTAGAATCATATTGAAAAGAATGTTAAAATTAGCATTTGTATTCCTAAAACATAAATTGAAATTGATACGGTTGCCGCTTCCGGTTGTCATCGACTTTAGATTTATAGCCCAGTGTCAAAACACTGGTTATAAACATCCAAAATCATCAATACATGCAGAAATAAGTTGTGATATTTTGAAAGACCAAACATAAAAATGACTCCCTCCACATACGTGTCACACTTGTGTTCAGATTACTTATATTTTGCTAGCTTCGATGCAACCAAGAGCTTTGACATTGTGCACCCTCTTGGTTGCTAATATTTTGATAAATGAATACGTTATAAAACGGCACACAACATTTACGGCCACTCTAAACTGGTACTGATTAGCTTGTTCTACTGTAATCAATAGCATGCATATTCTAGCCAAGGCTCATCTTCTATAACTACTGCTGTAAACACCTTATCTATTCATATACTTTCCATTATGTCTTTACACCATCGTATACAGACACACTGAGGGTACAAAACATTAGGGACACCTTCCTAATATTGAGTTGCACGCCCTTTTGCCCTCAGAACAGCCTCAATTCATTGGGGCATGGACTCTACAAGTTGTCGAAAGCTTTCTACAGAGATGCTGGCCTGTGTTGACTCCAATGCTTTCCCGACAGTTGTGTAAAGTTGGCTGGTAGTGGATCTCTACTCTGAATAGCTCGTTCCATCTCATCCCACAGATGCTCAATTGGATTGAGATCTGATGACTGGGCAGGCCACTGCAGTAAGCTGAATTCACTCATGTTGGTGGAACCATTCCTGGACAATCCTAGCCTTGTGGCATTATTCCGCAATAAAAAAAATCTATTCGCAGATGGATACAATGCTGCCATGAACCTGATTGGCAATGATGTTCAGATATCCTGTGGCATTCAAACATAGCCCTATTTTTTTTTTTTTTATCAAGGGTCCCAATGTTTTTTACTGAAAGAAGTGGAACTAAGGTTGTCGGCTACCATACCCCATTCGTGTCAACGTACAACGAGTTGTGCATTCTTTTATGGGTCTTTGGGCAATGTTGTACTGGATTGCCAGTTGACTAACTGTAGCCTGTCGGTTGCTCTGCATAATCCGTGTCAGCCTCCTTTGTCCTCTCATCAATTACCCGTTTTCGACCACTGGCCTGTCATTGGCTGGATGTCCTTTGGATGGGGAGTAATTCTTGATAAACACAGGAAACTGTTGAGCGTGAAAAACCCAGCAATGTTGCAGTTCTTGACACACTCAAACCGGTGCGCCGTGTTACAGCCCTATTTGGACGGTTATTATTAGAGATGTTGGTTTTGTAATTATTATCCAAGCATGTGTATTATTCCAGAGGATGATTCACAAAGGATTCTTTTTCCCAAACTGCCCCTTCTAATTCTTTTTTTTTCAAATTTAATTGACTTATGACAGAAGCCTGGAGGTTTTCATCGTAGGCGTGAAAATATTTCAATGTCATGTCTCACTGATAACTCATGCTTGGCTGCCAAATCTATAGGTCTCCCTATACAATTTTTATTGATGAAGTGTAATCATAAATATATTTTTAGTGATCCATCCATGGTAGATGTCGTCCTTCCTAATAACAATGCCATACATTCTGCTGATTTGAGCTGCTGACCCGTATTCACACTTGATTGTGTTTATGGATGAGAAAGTGAACTTGCCATTTCCAGAAAGTTGAGTGGGGATGCTGCTTTGCGATCTGTTGCCTAGGACGGGGCTCTCCAACCCTGTTTGTAGAGAGCTACCATCCTGTAGGTTCACTCCAACCCTAATCTAGCACATTAATTTAATAATTACACTGAACACAAATATAAACGCAACATGTAGTGTTGGTCCCATGTTTCATGAGCTGAAATCAAATTTGTTTACATCCCTGTTAGTGATAATTTTATCCTTTGCCAAGATAATCTCTCCACCTGACAGGTGTGGCATATCAAGAAGCTGATTAAACAGCATGATTATTACACAGGTCTACCTTGTGCTGAGGACAATAAAAGGCCACTAAAATGTGCAGTTTTGTAGCACAACACAATTCCACTGATGTCTCAAATTGAGGGAGCGTGCAATTGTCATGAATTACATTTATTTAACTATGCAAGTCAGTTAAGAACAAATTATTATTTACAATGATGACCTAACAAAAGGCCTCCTGCAGGGACAGGGGCTGGGATTAAAAATATTTTTAAAATATATATATTAGGACAAAACACACATCATGAAAAAGACAACACAACATTACATAAAGAGACACAAGAAAACATAGCAAGGCAGCTACACATGACAACACAACATGGTAGCAACAACATGGTAGCAGCACAAAACATGGTATAAACATTATTGGGCACAGACAACAGCAAAGGGCAAGAAGGTAGAGAGAGCAATATATCACGCAAAGCAGCCACACCTGTCAGTAAGAGTGTCCATGTTTGAGTCTTTGAATGAAGAGACAAAACTGTCCAGTTTGAGTGTTAGTCACTGGAATGAGCTGCAACAATCTCAAGCTCTAAACCCTCAGCGGTAGTAACCACACCTGTGGGGAGAGGGGCATTCTTCTTACCAAACCACATTACCTTTGTTTTGGAGGTGTTCAGAACAAGGTTAAGGGTAGAGAAAGCTTGTTGGACACAACAAAAAGCTTTGTTGTAGAGCATTTAACACAAAATCTGGGGAGGGGCCAGCTGAGTATAAGACTATCATCTGCATATACATTGATGGGAGAGCTTCCTACTGCCTGAGCAATGTTGTTGATGTAAATTGAGAATATCATGGGGCCTAGGATCGAGCTTTGAGGTACTCCCTTGGTGACTAGCAGTGGTTGAGACAGATGTTCTGACTTTATACACTGTACTCTGAGATAAGTAGTTAACAAAAAGGGCCAAAGACCACTCAGAGACACCAATACTGCTTAGCCGGCCCACAAGAATGGAATGGTTTACCGTGTCAAAAGCTTTGGCCAAGTCAATAAAAATAGCAGCACAACATTGCTTAGAATCAAGGGCAATGGTGACATCATTGAGGACCTTTAAGGTTGCTGTGACACATTCATAACCTTAGCGGAAACCAGATTGCATACCAAAGAGAATACTATAGACATCAAGAAAACCAGTCAGTTGATTGACAAATTTTTCCAACACTTTTGATAAATAGGGCAAAATATAAATAGGCTTATAACAGTTAGGATCAGCTTGATCTCCCCTTTAAATAAAGGACAAACCGTGGCTGTATTCCAAGCAATGGGAACCTCCCTAGAAAGGAGAGACAGGCTAAATGGGTCAGAGATAGGCTTGGCGATGATAGGGGCAGCAACCTTAAAGAAGCGTCTGACCCAGATGTTTTTCTGTGGTCAAGTTTAAGGAGCTCTTTTAGAACCTCAGACTCAATGACTGCCTTCAGGGAGAAACTTTGAGTCAAACAGGAATCCTGACTTAATGAAGTGGTGATTAAAGAGCTCAGCCATGTGCTTCTTGTCAGTAACAACCACATCATCAACATTAAGGGACATGGGGTGTGAGGAGGAGGGTTTATTCTTCAGGTCTTTAACCAGTGTCCAGAACTTCTTAAGGTTAGACCCACAGAAAGAGAAAATGACTGCAGGAATGTCCACCAGAGCCGTTTAGAGAATTCAATGTTCATTTCTCGACCATAAGCCACCTCCAACGTCATTTTAGAAAATGTAGCAGTCCGTCCAACCAGCATCAAATCAAATCACATTTTATTGGTCACATACACATGGTTAGCAGATGTTATTGGTCACATACACATGGTTAGCAGATGTTATTGGTCACATACACATGTTTAGCAGATGTTATTGGTCACATACACATGTTTAGCAGATGTTATTGGTCACATACACATGTTTAGCAGATGTTATTGGTCACATACACATGGTTAGCAGATGTTATTGGTCACATACACATGGTTAGCAGATGTTAATGGTCACATACACATGGTTAGCAGATGTTATTGCGAGTGTCGCAAAATGCTTGTGCTTCTAGTTCCGACAGTGCAGTAATATCTAACAACCGCAGACCATGTGGAACCACGCCAGCCCAGGACATCCACATCCGGCTTCTTCACCTTTTATTTTATTTAACCAGGTAGGCCAGTTGAGAACAAGTTCTCATTTACAACTGTGACCGTGCGAAGATAAAGCAAAGCAGTGCGACACAAACAACAACAGTTACACATGGAATAAACAAACGTACAGTCAATAACACAATAGAAATTCAATATACAGTGTGTGCAAATGGCGCCGACAGAGATGGCCGCCTCGCTTCGCGTTCCTAGGAAACTATGCAGTTTTTTTTTTTTACGTGTTATTTCTTACACTAGTACCCCAGGTCATCTTAGGTTTCATTACATACAGCCGAGAAGAACTACTGAATATAAGATCAGCGTCAACTCACCATCAGTACGACCAAGAATATGTTTTTCGCGATGCGGATCCTGTGTTCTGCCTTACAACCAGTGTAACCGAGTGGAACACATGCAGCGACCAAAAAAAAAAACGACTCAGAAAAAGAGGGAAACGAAGCGGTCTTCTGGTCAGACTCCGGAGACGGGCACATCGTGCACCACTCCCTAGCATTCTTCTTGCCAATGTCCAGTCTCTTGACAACAAGGTTGATGAAATCCAAGCAAGGGTAGCATTCCAGAGGGACATCAGAGACTGTAACGTTCTCTGCTTCACGGAAACATGGCTAACTGGAGAGACGCAATCCGAAGTGGTGCAGCCAGCGGGTTTCTCCACGCATCGCGCCGACAGAAACAAACATCTTTCTGGTAAGAAGAGGGGCGGGGGCGTATGCCTTATGGCCAACGTGACATGGTGTGATGAAAGAAACATACAGGAACTCAAATCCTTCTGTTCACCTGATTTAGAATTCCTCACAATCAAATGTAGACCGCATTATCTACCAAGAGAATTCTCTTCGATTATAATCACAGCCGTATATATCCCCCCAAAGCAGACACATCGATGGCTCTGAACGAACTTTATTTAACTCTCTGCAAACTGGAAACGATTTATCCGGAGGCTGCATTCATTGTAGCTGGGGATTTTAACAAGGCTAATCTGAAAACAAGACTCCCTAAATTTTATCAGCATATCGATTGCACAACCAGGGGTGGAAAGACCCTGGATCATTGTTACTCTAACTTCCGCAACGCATATAAGGCCCTGCCCCGCCCCCCTTTCGGAAAAGCTGACCACGACTCCATTTTGTTGATCCCTGCCTACAGACAGAAACTAAAACAAGAAGCTCCCACGCTGAGGTCTGTCCAACGCTGGTCCGACCAAGCTGACTCCACACTCCAAGACTGCTTCCATCACGTGGACTGGGAGATGTTTCGTATTGCGTCAGACAACAACATTGACGAATACGCTGATACGGTGTGCGAGTTCATTAGAACGTGCGTTGAAGATGTCGTTCCCATAGCAAAGATTAAAACATTCCCTAACCAGAAACCGTGGATTGATGGCAGCATTCATGTGAAACTGAAGGCACGAACCACTGCTTTTAATCAGGGCAAGGTGTCTGGTAACATGACTGAATACAAACAGTGCAGCTATTCCCTCCGCAAGGCTATCAAACAAGCTAAGCGCCAGTACAGAGACAAAGTAGAATCTCAATTCAACGGCTCAGACACAAGAGGCATGTGGCAGGGTCTACAGTCAATCACGGACTACAGGAAGAAACCCAGCCCAGTCACGGACCAGGATGTCTTGCTCCCAGGCAGACTAAATAACTTTTTGCACGCTTTGAGGACAATACAGTGCCACTGACACGGCCTGCAACGGAAACATGCGGTCTCTCCTTCACTGCAGCCGAAGTGAGTAAGACATTTAAACGTGTTAACCCTCGCAAGGCTGCAGGCCCAGACGGCATCCCCAGCCGCGCCCTCAGAGCATGCGCAGACCAGCTGGCCGGTGTGTTTACGGACATATTCAATCAATCCCTATACCAGTCTGCTGTTCCCACATGCTTCAAGAGGGCCACCATTGTTCCTGTTCCCAAGAAAGCTAAGGTAACTGAGCTAAACGACTACCGCCCGTAGCACTCACATCCGTCATCATGAAGTGCTTTGAGAGACTAGTCAAGGACCACATCACCTCCACCCTACCTGACACCCTT
Organism: Oncorhynchus tshawytscha; assembly: GCF_018296145.1. Taxonomy (NCBI): domain Eukaryota; kingdom Metazoa; phylum Chordata; class Actinopteri; order Salmoniformes; family Salmonidae; genus Oncorhynchus; species Oncorhynchus tshawytscha. The sequence goes on from NC_056435.1 coordinate 4,058,760, forward strand.
GACCCACTCCAATTTGCTTACCGCCCAAATAGGTCCACAGACGATGCAATCTCAACCACACTGCACACTGCCCTAACCCATCTGGACAAGAGGAATACCTATGTGAGAATGCTGTTCATCGACTACAGCTCGGCATTCAACACCATAGTACCCTCCAAACTCGTCATCAAGCTCGAGACCCTGGGTCTCGACCCCGCCCTGTGCAACTGGGTACTGGACTTCCTGACGGGCCGCCCCCAGGTGGTGAGGGTAGGCAACAACATCTCCTCCCCGCTGATCCTCAACACTGGGGCCCCACAAGGGTGCGTTCTGAGCCCTCTCCTGTACTCCCTGTTCACCCACGACTGCGTGGCCATGCACGCCTCCAACTCAATCATCAAGTTTGCGGACGACACAACAGTGGTAGGCTTGATTACCAACAACGACGAGACGGCCTACAGGGAGGAGGTGAGGGCCCTCGGAGTGTGGTGTCAGGAAAATAACCTCACACTCAACGTCAACAAAACTAAGGAGATGATTGTGGACTTCAGGAAACAGCAGAGGGAACACCCCCCATCCACATCGATGGAACAGTAGTGGAGAGGGCAGCAAGTTTTAAGTTCCTCGGCATACACATCACAGACAAACTGAATTGGTCCACTCACACAGACAGCATCGTGAGGAAGGCGCAGCAGCGCCTCTTCAACCTCAGGAGGCTGAAGAAATTCGGCTTGTCACCAAAAGCATTCACAAACTTCTACAGATGCACAATCGAGAGCATCCTGGCGGGCTGTATCACCGCCTGGTATGGCAACTGCACCGCCCTCAACCGTAAGGCTCTCCAGAGGGTAGTGAGGTCTGCACAACGCATCACCGGGGGCAAACTACCTGCCCTCCAGGACACCTACACCACCCGATGCTACAGGAAGGCCATAAAGATCATCAAGGACATCAACCACCCGAGCCACTGCCTGTTCACCCCGCTGTCATCCAGAAGGCGAGGTCAGTACAGGTGCATCAAAGCTGGGACCGAGAGACTGAAAAACAGCTTCTATCTCAAGGCCATCAGACTGTTAAACAGCCACCACTAACACTGAGTGGCTACTGCCAACACACTGTCAATGACACTGACACTACTCCAGCCACTTTAATCATGGGAAATGATGGGAAATTATGTAAATATATCACTAGCCACTTTAAACAATGCTACCTTATATAATGTTACTTACCCTACATTATTCATCTCATATGCATACGTTGATACTGTACTCTATATCATCGACTGCATCCTTATGTAATACATGTATCACTAGCCACTTTAACTATGCCACTTGGTTTACATACTTATCTCATATGTATATACTGTACTCGATATCATCTACTGTATCTTGCCTATGCTGCTCTGTACCATCACTCATTCATATATCCTTATGTACATATTCTTTATCCCCTTACACTGTGTTATAAGACAGTAGTTTTTTTGGAATTGTTAGTTAGATTACTTGTTCGTTATTACTGCATTGTCGGAACTAGAAGCACAAGCATTTCGCTACACTCGCATTAACATCTGCTAACCATGTGTATGTGACAAATAAAATTTGATTTGATTTGATTTGGCATAAGGAGGTAAGGCAGTAAATAGGCCATAGTAGCGAAGTAATTACAATTTAGCAAATTAACACTGGGGTGATAGATGTGCGGGTAGAAATACCGGTGTGCAAATGAGCAAAAATGTAAATAAAAACAATATGGGGATGAGGTAGGTAGATTGGATGGGCTATTTACAGATGGGCTGTGTAGAGCTGCAGCGATCAATAAGCTGCTCAGATAGCTGATGCTTAAAGTTTGTGAGGGAAATATAAGTCTCTAATTTCAGCATTTTTTGCAGTTCATTCCAGTCATTGGCAGCAGAGAACTGGAAGGAAAGGCTGCCAAAGGAAGAATTGGCTCTGGGGGTGAACAGTGAGAAATACCTGCCGGAACACGTGCTACGGGTGGGTGTTGCTATGGTGACCAGTGAGCTGAGATAAGGCGGAGCTTTACCTAGAAAAGACTTATAGATTCTCCAGGGTTGACCTAGGGCATCAACCACCAGCCAGGGTTTCATTACATAAGCTTTATACAATACTTTTTATTGCAGATTTAGACCAAATTAAACTGATGCATTTGGCAATGTTCAACTTCAATTAACTCGCACTATGAAGAATAGCTTAGTCGTACTCATTGATAGCCTAATGTATACTTTAATATACTTTTGGTGAATTTACGAGGCATTGCTTGATACATATTACCAAGATATAGCCTATATGCACGGTTCTGACTAACTGCCTGCCCGGATCCTCTCTCTAGTGTGTGTTTGTGTCTTCGGTCTGTAGCGTGTAGAATAGCTCAGCATACTCATTAATAGCCTCTACGTTGGTGAACTTGCGCGAGACATTGCAAGCAAAGAAATGGTGAAATACAGTATTGCGATAGCCTATAGCCTACATCTGTTGATTGCTGACACACAGTTGACTGGCCAACATGCCGACCTATGCCCCGCTATGTATTGGCTGTGAAAGATGCGAGAGTTAGTTCTCATAGTAGCATAAGTAAAATCGTTTCCTGGTTGCAAAAATACTGAATCTTAGGAGTGATACCTAGCGGAATTGATGCTTTACACGCAGACATTGGAGCCGAATAATCGATTATTTGAGTCGGCTCCCCACTTCTACCAGTGTGCAGCAGCCTGAACATTCGACGTTCCTAGTAGTCGTCTTATTTTTGTACCATCTTACCTCTTCAATGAGCTTTTCCTCAAAACTTGCGTTGTCTTGCATCTTGATTGGCTTAGTCATCAGTATCTTGGGGCTCCTCTTCATCTCGATTCTCCTGCATTGTTTTGGCAGTGCTTAGTCCTCAAATTCCGCCATTTTCCCTGTGTTTTGTATACCAAACGAAAGGGGTGCGGGTGAAACCAGAAACTGAAAACCAACGAAGTCTGCTGTGCTATTGTATACACATCCGTTTTGTCTGCTTGTCTTTCACTTAGATTTGATTCAAAGTGAAATAATGTTCTTTAAAGCTCATCTCACACGACCCTTGTTGCTACTGAACATCTATAACACTGTATGAATCGCTATTCGAAACCAGACGCAGTGTTTTGAGATTTATAAAACAAATTTAACTGGTTAGCTAGCTAAACTACTGACCGATAACGAATCTAGCGGACTATTTTCTGCAGTCATTGCCACTATAATTACAATTTTACATGACCGGATGCAAATCACATGCACATCGAAGTATCATACATACTTTTCACTTTACGTCTGAATGCGGAGCATGGACAGAGAGGAAGAGGCAAAGCGAGAGGATTTACTCCTTCCAAAATATGTCCGCGAAATAAACCTTTTTTTGTATGGAGGACTAAGAGAGTGTTGAATTACGTGAGGCTTATTTGATCATTCGTTAGGCTTTTACAAATTAATGAATGTGGGTGCAGATGGCATTCCGCAAACCACTCAAGCCTTGTTCGCATATCCAATTCGAATCGGCTATTTCAAGCCACCTTTGTAGGTGGTTTGAAATCAGATACAAATCATGTGACGTGTCTGAAAGGTCAAATCTGGTTCATTTAAAGGGAGTCCACATTGAGCAAGTTCCCCATTATAAGTACATGGGATTTTGATTGATGATAAGCTCTCTTTCAAAAACACACATTGAAAAAAAGCAGATATTAATTATTGGTTTATTTTATAGTAATACATCCTACCTTTCTTTGGAAAGAAGGAAGATTGTTCAAGCAACACTTCTCCCAGTGCTTTATAATGGTGATATATTCTACATGCATGTGGCAGCCTCTGTTTTAAAACCTTAAGTCTATGACTCAACACTGGGTTTTATCACTGGGGACGATTTTCATACACATCACTGCATTTTGTATAGTCCTGTTGGCTTGAAGGGCCCAGCATTGGTTACTTTTTGTACATGAAGCTGTTCTTCAGAGACTCCCCCACCACCTCAGCTCACATATTAATTGTAGTTCCAGAAATGCTCAGACCTGTTCTCTGGACTGGCTGGTTCTGGAGGTCCCGCAGGTCTCCACTGAGCTGGGGGGTTAAATTGCTTTTAGGTTTTATGCCCCCAGCTCGTGGAATAGCCTCCAGGCCACCTTGAAGCTGGAGTCACTGGTCACCATTGGAGAGTTTAGATCAATTTTGAGTGACGTAATGTGCTCATTGTGTTTGTTTTGATTAATCTTATTGAGTTGATGTTGTTATTTTGCTTTATGTTGTACTGAGTTGTGTGTTCAGGTTCACATGGCTCCTTTGAGAATGAGATCCTGGTCTCAATGGTGAACCCACCTGTCTAAATAAAAGTTAAATAAAAAAAACAGGGAATAGTTACAGGGGAGAGAAAGGGGGAATTAGAAGCTGGGGATGATTAGATGGCCATGATGGTATGAGGGCCAGATTGGGAATTTAGCCACGACACCGGGGTTAACACATCTACTGTTATGAAAAGTGCCATGGGACACCTGTTTAACGCCTGTGTGGGTCTGACTTTCCCAAGGAACCTACACCAGGGTCAGCCATCAACCCTGAAACTGCCTCACTTGTGGACAGGGTTTCTTATCAAGGTACCTGCTATACTATCCCACCGGGCACAAACTGGTTGAATCAACTTTGTTTCCACATCATTTCAACCCCAAAAATGTGATGACAGATTTCCACAGTGAGTCAAACTACATTTGAAAAAAGGAAATCAACGTAAGGGCATTGTCATTTTTCACCCAACTTTTAACCTAAATCAATGACATGGTGAAATGTTTTGTTGATTTCACATTGAATTCACATTCGTTGACAACTCAATCAAATGTAAATCAAAACTAGACATTGAACTGAAGTATGTGTCAGTGGCGGTCAGTGCCGTTTAAGATGATGATAAAATGAGGAGCATGGCCTCATTTCTATTACAGCATATTGGATGACAGTCATTCATATTCCATTCACCCAGCTCAATGTAAGGTCGATAGGTTTAGGCTACTGCATGATACTCGAAAAATTCCCTGTACCCATCATGAGGTGGCGACAGTGAAGTGGCGACTCCGGGATGCTGGCCTTCTAGGAAGAATTCCTGTCTAGTTTCTGTGTTCTTTTGCCCATCTTAAATCTTTTATTTTTATTGGCCAGTCTGAGATACAGCTTTTTATTTGCAACTCTGCCTAGAAGGCCAGCATCCCGGAGTCACCTCCACTGTTGACGTTGAGACTGGTGTTTTGCGTGTACTATTTAATGAAGCTGCCAGTTGAGGACTTGAGGCGTCTGTTTCTCAAACTAGACACTAATGTACTTGTCCTCTTGCTCAGTTGTGCACCAGGGCCTCCCACTCCTCTTTCTATTCTGGTTAGAGACATTTTGCGCTGTTCTGTGAAGGGAGTAGTACACAGCGTTGTACGAGATCTTCAATTTCTCGCATGGAATAGCCTTAATTTCTCAGAACAAGAATAGACTGACGAGTTTCAGACGAAAGTTTTGTTTCTAGCCATTTTGAGCCTGTAATCGAACCCAGAAATGCTGATGCTCCAGATACTCAACTAGTCTAAAGAAGGACAGTTTTATTGCTTCTTTAATCAGAACAGTTTTCAGCTGTGCTAACATAATTGCAAAAGGGTTTTATAATGATCAATTAGCCCTTTAAAATGATCATCTTGGATTAGCTAACACAACGTGCCATTGGAACACAGGAGTGATGGTTGCTGATAATGGGGTTCTATGCCTATGTAGATATTCCATCAAATTTGTATTTAAAATCAGCCGTTTCCAGCTACAATAGTCATTTACAACATTAACTATGTCTACACTGTATTTCTGATCAATTTTATGTTATTTTAATGGACAAAAATGTGCTTTTCTTTCAAAAACAAGGACATTTCTATGTGACCCCAAGCTTTTGAATGGCAGTGTACATATGAGTAAAGCAGTATTTTAAACATTAAAGTGACTAGTGTTCCATTATTAAAGTGGCCATTGATTCCAAGTCTGTTTATGGGGCAGCAGCCTCTAAGATGCAGGGCTGCGTAACCAGGTCGAAGCTAACTAGTGATGGTTATTTAACAGTCTGACGGCCTTGAGATAGGTGTTTTTTAGTCTCAGCTTTGATGCACCTTTACTGACCTCCCTTTCTGGATGATAGCATAGTGAACAGGCCATGGCTCGGGTGGTTGATGATCTTTTTGGCCTTCCTGTGACATCGGGTGCTGTAGGTGTCCTGGGGGGGTAGGTAGTTTGCCCCCGGTGGTGCATTGGGCAGACCACACCACCCTCTGGAGAGCCCTGAGGTTGAGGTCGGTGCAGTTGCCGTACCAGGTGGGGATACAGCCCGACAGGATGCTCTCGATTGTGCATCTGTAAATGTTTGAGGGTTTTAGGGGCCAAGCCAACTTTCTTCAGCCTCCTGAGATTGAAGAGGTGCTGCTGCGCCTTCTTCACCACACTGTCTGTGTGGATAATTTCAGATCGTCAGTGATGTGTACACCGAGGAACTTGAAGCTTTCCACCTTCTCCACTGCGGTCCCATCGATGTGGATAGGGGCGTGCTCCATCTGTTGTTTCCTGAAGTCCACGATCAGCTCCTTTGTTTTGTTGACGTTGAGTGAGGCACCACTCCGCCAGGGCCCTCACCTCCTCCCTGTAGGCTGTCTCATCAATGTTGGTAATCAGGCCTACTATTGTTGTGTTGTCTGCAAACTTGTTGGCCATGGAGAAGGAGAGCCCATAGTCCTTGGTAGCGGGCTGCATCGGTGGCACTGTGTTATCCTCAAAGCGGTCGAAGGTGGTGTTTTGCTTGTCCGGAAGCAAGATCGTGTCCGCAACATGGCCAGTTTTACCTTTGTCATCCATGATAGTAAATAATGTAATGACAATTCAATTCTAGTGGACACAAAATCATCTGAAACAATTAAAACATTGCTGTTGCCTTGCTATGTTGTTGTCTTAGGTCTCTTTATGTAGTGTTGCCTCTTGTCGTGATGTGTGTTCTGTCCTATATTTATTTTTTCCCAGCCCCCATCCCCGCAGGAGGCCTTTTGGTAGGCCATCATTGTAAATAATAATTTGTTAACTGACTTGCCTAGTTAAATAAAAATAAAACGAACTACAAATCTATCCTACAAGTTTGTAGAGTCACAAGCTTTGATGTAGTCATTGCGTGCTAGGAATATGGGGCAAAATACACAACTTTTCAATACTTTATTTAGAAGTATGTTTAGGGATGTAAAAAATGTTGACAGCTACCTTTGAGAAAAAATACTACTTGTTAAACAAAATCTCTCTGAGCAATTGTATTAGTATAAAATAATTTCACCCATTTTTTTTGCATTAAATATTTTTATTTATTTTACCTTTATTTAACTAGGCAAGTCAGTTAAGAACAAATTCTTATTTTCAATGATGGACCAGTGGGTAAACAACTGCCTTGTTCAGGGGCAGAGCGACAGATTTTAACCTTGTCAGCTCGGGGATTCGATCTTGCAACCTTTCAGTTACTAGTCGAACGCTTTAACCACTAGGCTACCTGCCGCCCCTGAAATATAGCGCAGTATTTGAGTTATTTATTTTATATAGTTATTATTAGACTCCACTGTATGTGTAAAGAATTGATTACAATTATCAACTGAGAACACACAAGCTATCACACACGGGTAATGGTTAAAACACTCAAGGAGCAAGACAACCAAAACTGACCAACCAAACCCCTCTCAGCAGTGAGATATGTTTGAAGGGCTTCAGCTCCATCAGTTCTCTGTAAATAGATGGAAAACTTCACAGGAGAAAACGTATACATTTGTTTCACATGCGTAAAAACTTTTCAAAAGTAGCTTTATGGAGTATAACCAGAAATTTCACACTGGAGCGAAGACCAAAGCTTAAGGCTGTTGTGGAAAGAGATTTATTACAAAACAATCTCTTAAAATACATGTGCTGATCAATACAGGTGAGAAAACCCCACAAGTGCAGTGATTGTGAGAGACGTTCTACTAATCAGTTATCGCAAAAGGTAAGTCCATGAGAGAAGCCTTTCAGCTGTGACGTCTGCGGGAGAAGATTCAGCCAAGTCATTCATGTCGCAGCCAACATGCAAGTGCACACAGGAGTCAGACCATACTTATGCAAGAAATGTGGAAAAGGGCTTTTAGAATTCAAGACGCTTCACTTTTTTTTTTTAAACACACTGTCAGTAGCTACGGTTATCTTCTGACCGCTCTTTCAGAGGTGAGGAGAGTACATGCCAACCTAAATAACATGGACATCTAATAACTGTTCACCAGTTTGAATACTGAGAAATTGTTATTTTTAATTGGATTTCCCAAATGATTCCATACATGAATTATACTCTGATGATCACATCACTGATATTCACACCTTGGTTCTAATAGCCCATGTTTACTACAGTTGCTGTAATCTTTGAAATAGTATTTTGGGTAGTTTAACTGGGCAAATAATTACCCATTTGGTTGTTTGGCCTTACGGAATGATTTAGGTGCAGGCGAGAATTGATGAATTCATTTATGCAGGGTGGAAACTAAAAGAGTGATCAGATATTTAAAAAATGTGGTTTATAAAATAAAGTTTACTATTAGTAAAAATTTAAAAAATGATGCATTAAGACAGTGATACTGTTACTATATTGCATTTTTTTGTCTGTTGTTAGTCCTTTCTTATTAAGTGTCTCTGTGACTTTGCCTTTCAGACTGCAGAATAGAGGTCGTCTCCTCTCCAGTGTGTTGCCTCTTCTGGTGTCGTTTTCTGTCGTTAATTTGGGAGAAGCTTTGTCCACATTCTGAGCAGTGGTATGGTTTCTCTCCAGTGTGAATTCTCATGTGTATTGTGAGTGAGTTCTTTTGGAAAAATCTTTTTCCACAGCAGGAGCACTGGAAAGGTCTCTCTTTATTATGCACCCTTCTCACATGTGTCATCACGTCACATGAACGAGAAAAAGTATTTCCACATTCCGAGCAAGGATAGGCTGCTCTTTCTCCAGAGAGTTTGAACTTATGTGCTTGCTTGTGACACTTAAATGTTTTTTCAAGTGCAAAACTCTTCCCGCAATCGGTGCAGTGGTATGGTTTCTCTCCAGTGTGCATTCGCTGGTGCCTTTCCAACCGTTGCATATTTGAAAAACCCTCCCCACAGTCAGTGCAAAGGTATAGTACACTTTCAGTGTGTGTTCTTTGATGTCTTTCAAACTTTGACTTGTTTAAGAAACACTTTCCACAGTCAGAACAGTGGAGTGCCAGGTCTCCAGTGTGTACTGGAAGGTGTGATCTTAGTTTTGCCATGTCAGGAAATCTTTTATCACACCTTGAACAGTGGTAAGGTTTCTTTCCTGTATGAATGTCTTGTGGAAGGTATGCATTTTCTCCAGTATGTACATGCATGTGTGTTTTTAGATCTTCTGGTTTGGAGAAAAGTTCCTCACAATGATTACAGCGGAAGTATTTCCCTTTCATATGCTTTCGCTGGTGGTGTCTTTTCAAATGATACGATTGAGAATAACTTTTGTCACAATCAGGGCATTGGTGAGCCTTCACTCCTGTATGTGTTAGTTGGTGTGACTTAAGGCGATCTAATCGACCGAAACCTCTGTCGCAATCAGGGCAGTGGTAAGGCTTCTCTCCAGTATGTGTTCGTTGGTGTCTTTTAAGATCCCCCACTTGTCGAAAGCTCTTCCCACAGTCGGAGCACTGATTCATTTCGGAGCAGTGGTAAGGCTTCTTACCTGTATGAGTTTCTTGCTGAAGGTATGCCATTTCTCTAGCATGTACATGCATGTGTGTTTTTAGATCTTTCGGTCTGGAGAAAAGTTCCTCACAATGATTGCAGTGGAAGTATTTCCCTTTCATATGCTTTCGCTGGTGGTGTCTTTTCAAATGATACGATTGAGAATAACTTTTGTCACAATCAGGGCATTGGTGAGCCTTCATTCCTGTATGTGTTAGTTGGTGTGATTTAAGACGATCTAACCGAGCAAAACTTTGTTCACAATCAGGGCAGTGGTGAGGCTTCTCTCCAGTATGTGTTCGCTGGTGTCTTATAAGATCCCTCACTTTTCTAAAGCTCTTACCGCAGTCAAAGCAGTAGTGAGGCTTCTCTCCTCCAGGACTGAAACCCTCAATCCAATCATCAGTGCCACCTGTATGTTGGGGCTCCTCTCCATTCTCCTGTGTTGTTTGGGGTTGTTGTGGTCTGTCTGAGTTTTTATTATTTTTCTCAGATTGGCACTGGGTGTTGGCTGGGCATTGCGGTGTGCTATGTGAAAGCTCACTCTCTACATTTGCTGCATTACTGGCAGCTTTGAAGTTATTCTCTAGCAGGTCCTGTGGCTTTTTCACAAGTTCATTTTGACAAATGCGTGTGACAGCTTTATCCAGTGTTATTTCTGGGTCCATTTGTAATTGCTCGGACAGTGTTCTGTCACGTAAGCCCATGACTAGTCTGTCTCTTATCATCTCACTGAGCAGAGCTCCATAACCACAATGTTCTGACAAACAATGAAGTGCAGAGATAAAATCCTCAGCTGTCTCTCCTGCTTCTTGTTGTCTTTGGTTGAATTTAGTTCGTTCTAATATTACATTCCTCCTAACTACCAAATGTCCATCTTGCTGTTCATTATTAGAACTGTGGAAGTGTTCCCGCTTGATCAGGTTGTCATCTTGCAGGTCTTCTGGGGTGTCCATCTCCTCTGCCTGGAAATACATTTAAAAGTGCATAATTACTAGTAGGTCTATCGTCTCTGTTCTCTCAAACAACATTTTGTAATACATAAAATATAGTCTACTTTCATTATGGTTCAAGTGCAAATTAGAATAGATAGCATATACAATAAATAGCTAAACAAATAACTTAGGTCGATACATCTTTACAGTAGTAGCTCGGTCTAATCATTTGAAATACCTAGCAGTATCAACATGATAATGATGATTTGTTGTTTGTCATTAGGCTTAGAGATCACCATGACATAGCATATAGATTGCATTGGCATGTGATCTAGGCTAGAAAAGGTTCATTGACAGTATTAGTAGTGGGCATTTCCATGTAAAAAGCCCCATGAGCACGAGCATGTGAAGTGTCAAATGAAAGTTAAGAGCCTATATTTTTGAGAAATTAAGGGCATATCAAATGTTCAACCATTTTCCATCCTAAAAAAAAATAGGAATAAGGAAAGGGTTTAATTTTTGGTGTTGGATTCTAGCTTGAAATATCCTTATTACCATACTAGAATGTATTTATTACTTTGCATGTATTAGAAATGTATATGTTGGGAGTCAATGAATGGTGAATAGGAACGCTGTGTATAGAAAGTTACAAGAGGTGACAAGGGGCAGTGCAGAAAGTTCATATTCTGTTCAAACATGTTGTTGCTGAATATTAATATTATTGAGCAAGGAGGCAAAGAGCAACAGTCTAGTTTAATTTCCTGATAAGGCAGGCCAGATGCTTTGGAACTAGGACCATGAGGGATGTGGAACTCAACTTGAGATAAGGTCAACAGTTGAAGAGAGAAGACACTGCTGGGAGGGGGGCCATAGGGGCCCACCACAAATACCATTTGATTACAGTCCTATCTCACATACACACACTGTCACGCCCATGAGGATCATAGACTGAGGCAAGCCATGACAATACCAGTAATACTGTTTCCTCCAGAAACGGATGCTGAATTTGGGGCTGTGCGTCAGCTGGGATAGGCTTATCCTCCACAGGCGGAATCGAAAGCCATACAACCATTATCCCTGTCCTATATCATAGGACCAGTAACAATACCATGCTAATGATCCAGGTTATCATAGAGATGTGCGTCCAGTACGAACGCATGAGACACCGGTTATGTATTATACCAGACAAATAGTCCCAGTGGAGGATAAGCCTATCCCAGCTGACGCACAGCCCCAAATTCAGCATCCCCATCAGCCACTGAGTGTGAGCGAAAAGCACCACCAGACCCAGTAAAAGAGGGACAAAAATCTATCAGTTTCTGGAGGAAACAGGGTAGAATGAGTGATCCAGCAAACGAATGACAAAACTGAGGGATTCTTGACAGCAGTTGGGAATATTTTGTTATATAAAGTACCAGTCAAAAGTTCACACCACTATTATTCTAGAATGTAGAAAATAGTAAAAATGTAAGAAAAAACCTGGGATGAGTAGGTGTCCAAACGTTTGACTGGTACTGTATATCTAGCCTCTGTGCAGTCGATTGTGGTTCAGCAAGATAACGGTTTCCATGTGGCAGGAGATGTAGGAGGCTACGTCAAACACAGCTTCCGAGTAGATCCCGGCGCTCAAATATCACTAATGGCTTATGATGAGAAATTAGCTACATTTGCGACAGGAAAAAAGTAACACATTCAGCGGAGTAACAGGCGGGAATCAAAAGCCATACAACCGTTATCCCTGTCCTATATCATAGGACCAGTAACCAGTAGCTAATTTTACATGGCGACGGTTGTGGAACCAACGTTGGGGTTGGATAATCTCTGCGAAAAGCCAGGGGAGTGGATTCTCAAAAGGTAACAAATTAACATGGGCAGTACAGACGGTGAAAGCAGAGCAATAGTTGTTTCAGGGTCATACCCTATAGGCAAAAGACGCATTAGATTGCAGTCTGATTGAAGGCTGCAACCCTGTTGTGGTGGATGTACATCCACTGCAAACGATAAAGCAATATCCTATTAAACCGGAGGCTGAGAAATCAGTGGCAATATTACTAGAGGGAGGCATAGCCGTCATTGTAAATAGGTAGGCCGTCATAGTAAATAAGAATTTGTTCTTAACTGACTTGCCTAGTTAGATAAAAACAATTGCGGTACGAGGACCAGTCCGACGCAACAGCCCTTTATTTCCAGTAAAGGACTAAAATGGCGTTTTAAAGTGAATGTTCACGGCATAAACAAAAATGCAGTGAAAATCACACCAGTAGTAGCGGATTTGGCAGACCTATTGGCATCTATTCCCTCAGACAGGTACAGCGTAGTGCTAGGCGATATGGACAAAATATCATGGTATTTTTCACATTTTGGACGGTATGATGGTATTTTATGTTTTTGATGAATAAAAGTTCCACATTTGCTTTATAATTAGTGACTGATCCTAGGATGGCAACACATATATTCTAAATTATTTCAAGGGGTCTTTCTCCATTCCGATTGGCTTATACCGTTCAATTCAACTTCAACCTAAAATATCCTGCATTTCCATCAATTTCTACATTTCCTGCACTCATTTGAGATCATTTCCACACTGCCACGATATGGGCAAAAATACTAGGCCTTATTTTTAACCAAATGTTGCAATTGCGATTAGATTAAAACACTTGGGTGAACTTTTGGAGTCATGGAAATAGTTAGAATATAAATGTGGGCATTTTGAATATTTTGAGTGTTGTTTGACATGACAACGAATGAAAATGTCATGGACGAGTTACTGTGACAGTGTAGGAACAAAAGTGATGTTCCGTGTTTCCTAGGGGAGCCTATTATCTTTGGCTACATTAAATCTTTATTCATATAGCCAACATATTCATGCTTCCCCTATTCCCCTTTGATTTAGAAGATACTGTTGCACAAACAACATGCTGATTTAGGCCTCCACTAGCACTGGTATCAGGCTGTATTAGCTAGCTACGTTTGCTCTGACTCAGTACTTTTATTAGCTAGTTAGCCAGCTAACTAGCAGTTAGTTAGCCAACTAGAGATTAGCATTATTGGCAAACACGATTTGGCTTAACTTGCTAAGAAAATACTAACTAGCTGTTTGCAGATGTAAGAAACACAAACTAATATTGTAATTATAGAACAATTGTGGATTTATATTAAGATCAAAGTGTGTCAAATGGTGCTGGAACAGAAGGCAGATGTTTTACGTGTCCCCAACCTATTGTTTTTTTGTTTGTATATCTGCGTTGTGTGTAACTTAATTAACTATTTTTGTACATAATTTTGCCGCTACCGTCTCTTATGACCGAAAAAAACTTCTAGACATCAGAACTCTGATTACTCACCACGGACTAGCAGAATCCTTTTTCTTCTTTCAAGACTCGGACGAGCCCGAGACGGAGGATATGCGGCTCCCTTGGGAACAGACCACGACCCCAGTGATCTGCGTGAAGAGGAGGCGGAGAAAGAGGCCCGAAGTCGGGCTGCCTTCTGAGGAGGCGGCGATCGAATAAACCCTCACTACCCTCAATTCTGCTCGCAAACATGCAATCTTTGGACAATAAAATGGACGAGATATTGGGAAGATTAAACTACCAAGGGACATTAAAAACAAGCATCTTGTTCTTCACGGAGTCGTGGCTGAACAACAACATACAGCTGGCTGGTTATATGATGTACCGACAGGATAGAACAGTGGCGTCTGGTAAAGACAAGGGGCGGGGGTCAACATATTTTTGTAAACAACAGCTGGTGCAAGATATCTAAGGATATCTCGAGCCATTGCTCGCCTGAGGTAGTTTCTCATGATAAGCTGCAGACCATATTACCTACTGAGAGAGTTTGTCTATATTCTTTGTAGCCGTTTACATACCACCACAGTCAGAGGCTGGCACCAAGATAGCATTGAATGAGCTCGATTCCGCCATAAGCAAACAAGAAAACGCTCACCCAGAGGCGGCGCTCCTAGTAGCCGGGGACTTTAATGCAGGGAAAATTAAATCAGTTTTACCAAATTTCTATCAATATGTGAAATATGCAACCGGAGGAAAAATAACTCTGGACCACCTATACTCCACACACAGAGTTGCATACAAAGCTCTCCCTCGCCCTCCAATTGGCAAATCTGACAATATTTCTATCTTCCTGATTCATGCTTACAAGCAAAAATTAAAGCAGGAAGCACCAGTGACTCGATCAATAAAAAAAGTGGTCAGATAAAGCAGATGCTAAGCTACAGGACTGTTTTGCTACAAGACTGGAATAAGTTCCGGGATTCCTAATGGCATTGAGGAGTACACCACATCTGTCATTGGCTTCATCAATAAGTGCATCGATGATGTCGTCCCCACAGTGACCGTACGTACATACCCCAACCAGAAAGCATGGATTACAGGCAGCATCCGCACTGAGCTAAAGGCTAGCGGGACTCTAACCCGGAAGCTTATAAGAAATCCCGCTAGGGCGGCAGGGTAGCCTAGTGGTTAGAGTGTTGGACTAGTTAGAGTGTTGGACTAGTAACCGGAAGGTTGCAAGTTCAAACCCCCGAGCTGACAAGGTACAAATCTGTCGTTCTGCCCCTGAACAGGCAGTTAACCAAATAACACAAACATGCATGAGAACACCGGCTGTGCCTGAAGACTGATGACACTCTTTGCGTGAGTAAGACCTTTAGACAGGTCAACATTCACAAGCACGCACTGACCAACTAGCAAGTGTCTTCAACCTCTCCCTGTCCGAGTCTGTAATACCAACATGTTTCAAGCAGACCACCATAATGGCTGTGCCCATGAACACCCCGCCTAACTGACCCATAGCACTCACGTCTGTAGCCATGAAGTGCTTTGAAAGGCTGGTCATGGCTCACATCAACACCATTATCCCAGAAACCCTAGACCCACTCCAATTTTCCTAACACTCCAACAGATCCACAGATGATGCCGTCTCTATTGCACTCCACACTGCCCTTTCCACATGGACAAAAGGAACACCTATGTGAAAATGCTGTTCATTGACTACAGCTCAGTGTTCAACACCATAGTGCCCTCAAACCTCATCAATAAGCTAAGGACCCTAGGACTAAACACCTCCCTCTGCAACTGGATCCTGGACTTCCTGACGGGCCACCCCCAGGTGATAAGGCTAGGTAACAACATTGCCACGCTGCCTCCTCCTGTAGTCCCTGTTCACTCATGACTGCACAGCCAGGCACGACTCCAACATTAAATTAGCTGATGACACAACAGTGGTCATCGACAACAACGAGACAGCCTATAGGGAGGTGGTCAGAGACCTGGCCGTGTGGTGCCAGGACAACAACCTCTCGCTCAACGTGATCAAGACAAAAGGAGATAATTGTGGACTACAGGAAAAAGAGAACCGAGCACACCCCCATTCTCATTGACAGGGCTGCAGTGGAGCAGGTTGAGAGCTTTAAGTTCCTTGGTGTCCACATCACCAACAAACTATCATGGTCCAAACACACGACAGTCGTGAAGCGGGCTCGACAAAACCTATTCCCCCTCAGGAGACTGAAAAGATTTGGCATGGGTTCTCAGATCCTCAAAAGATTCTACAGCTGCACCATCGAGAGCATCCTGACTGGTTGCATCACCACCTGGTATGGCAACTGCTCAGCCTCCGACCGCAAGGCACTACAGAAGGCAATGCGAACGGCCCAGTACATCACTGGGGCCAAGCTTCCTGCCATCCAGGACCTCTATACAAGGCGGTGTCAGAGGAAGGCCCTAAAAATTGTCAAAGACTCCAGCTACCCTAGTCATAGACTTTTCTCTCTGCTACCACACGGTAAGCGGTACCGGAGCACCAAGTCTAGGTCCAAGAGGCTTCTAAACAGCTTCTACCCCCAAGCCATAAGACTCCTGAACATCTAGTCAAATGGCTACCCAGACTATTCACATTGCCCCCCCTCCACACCACTCTCTGTTGTAATCTATGCATAGTCACTTTAACAACTCTACCTGCATGTACATACTACCTCAACTAACCGGTGCCCCTGCACATTGACTCTGTACCGGCTCCCCCCTGTATATATTGTTATTTTTTACTGCTCCTCTTTAAATTACTTCTCTTATTCTTATTTTTTGAAACTGCACTGTCGGTTAGGGGCTCGTAAGTAAGCATTTCACTGTTGTATTCGGTGCATGTGACTAATAAAATTTGATTTGAAACATTGTCGTCATCAACATTGTTGCATGTGCTGCATTGGCCATGCAGACTGAAGGAAAGTGGCTCGTGGTCTAGCAACGACAAATGTACTCCTTGAGTGACAGGGGGTGGGACTAAGTCTGTGTGGAAAGTCGCGTGGAGAGTGAGAGCGGAGAGGGATGACTCAAGTAGCAGAGTAAACTATAAAAATGGACATTACATTTGAGGGTTCCATCTGGTACAGTACATAGATGATTTGTTGTTGGTGTCAAAAGACAAAGAAACTTATATGCGAGACCTTACAACAATAGTAAACTATTTGGCAGAGCAGGGTCACAAAGCATCACACCATTGTTCCTGTTCCCAAGAAAGCTAAGGTAACTGAGCTAAACGACTACCGCCCCGTAGCACTCACATCCGTCATCATGAAGTGCTTTGAGAGACTAGTCAAGGACCATATCACCTCCACCCTACCTGACACCCTAGACCCACTCCAATTTGCTTACCGCCCAAATAGGTCCACAGACGATGCAATCTCAACCACACTGCACACTGCCCTAACCCATCTGGACAAGAGGAATACCTATGTGAGAATGCTGTTCATTGACTACAGCTCGGCATTCAACACCATAGTACCCTCCAAGCTCGTCATCAAGCTCGAGACCCTGGGTCTCGACCCCGCCCTGTGCAACTGGGTACTGGACTTCCTGACGGGCCGCCCCCAGGTGGTGAGGGTAGGCAACAACATCTCCTCCCCGCTGATCCTCAACACTGGGGCCCCACAAGGGTGCGTTCTGAGCCCTCTCCTGTACTCCCTGTTCACCCACGACTGCGTGGCCACGCACGCCTCCAACTCAATCATCAAGTTTGCGGACGACACAACAGTGGTAGGCTTGATTACCAACAACGACGAGACGGCCTACAGGGAGGAGGTGAGGGCCCTCGGAGTGTGGTGTCAGGAAAATAACCTCACACTCAACGTCAACAAAACTAAGGAGATGATTGTGGACTTCAGGAAACAGCAGAGGGAACACCCCCCTATCCACATCGATGGAACAGTAGTGGAGAGGGTAGCAAGTTTTAAGTTCCTCGGCATACACATCACAGACAAACTGAATTGGTCCACTCACACAGACAGCATCGTGAAGAAGGCGCAGCAGCGCCTCTTCAACCTCAGGAGGCTGAAGAAATTCGGCTTGTCACCAAAAGCACTCAAACTTCTACAGATGCACAATCGAGAGCATCCTGGTGGGCTGTATCACCGCCTGGTACGGCAACTGCTCCGCCCTCAACCGTAAGGCTCTCCAGAGGGTAGTGAGGTCTGCACAACGCATCACCGGGGCAAACTACCTGCCCTCCAGGACACCTACACCACCCAATGTTACAGGAAGGCCATAAAGATCATCAAGGACATCAACCACCCGAGCCACTGCCTGTTCACCCCACTATCATCCAGAAGGCGAGGTCAGTACAGGTGCATCAAAGAAAGGACCGAGAGACTGAAAAACAGCTTCTATCTCAAGGCCATCAGACTGTTAAACAGCCACCACTAACATTGAGTGGCTGCTGCCAACACACTGACACTGACTCAACTCCAGCCACTTTAATAATGGGAATTGATGGGAAATGATGTAAATATATCACTAGCCACTTTAAACAATGATACCTTATATAATGTTTACATACCCTACATTATTCATCTCATATGCATACGTATATACTGTACTCTATATCAGACTGCATCCTTATGTAATACATGTATCACTAGCCACTTTAACTATGCCACTTTGTTTACATACTCATCTTATATGTATATACTGTACTCGATATCAGCTACTGTATCTTGCCTATGCTGCTCTGTACCATCACTCATTCATATATCCTTATGTACATATTCTTTATCCCCTTACACTGTGTATAAGACAGTAGTTTTGGAATTGTTAGTTAGATTACTTGTTGGTTATTACTGCATTGTCGGAACTAGAAGCACAAGCATTTCGCTACACTCGCATTAACATCTGCTAACCATGTGTATGTGACAAATAAAATTTGATTTGATTTGATTTGATAAGAAAGCCCAATTGGCAAAACAGGAGTTAACATATCTGGGGGTTTCAATTTCAAAAGGCACAACGCACATTACATGCAATCCAGTAGAGACAATGAGTCCTCTGGCACGACCAAACACTCATCGCACACTCAGGAAAACCCTAGGCCTTTTCAATTTTGTTGGACATTTTATTCCGTCATATTCTAAATTCAAAAGGCACTCACACATCTGAGCTCTCCTTTTTGCAGGTGCATGGTAACAGTAGAATAAAATGAGAAAAAGAAGAAACCCACACACTGCTCTGATAGCATCATTGCTCTTTAATAAGCTTTATCGGCCTACAGCCTTCACTAGGACAGAAATATCTAACTATTAATATCAAACAAATCATCTAAATATGTAATTTCTGGGGAGGGAGAAGCATGTATGTAACCCGGATCAAATTACACAGAAGGCTCTAGTTACATGACCACAGAAGGGAAGAGGGTGACGGGGTATGCTGTGTGTGACAAGAGAGGGGGGGGTCAAATAGAATAATTATTCATGTCAATTACCCAGTAAATTAGCAGTAGTGAAATGTGAAGCATTTCAGTAATCTAGGTGGAACAACTTGATAACAGGACTAGTACATTGGACATAGTCTGTTCAGAACAAGGTGTAATCTTGGAACAGAAAGGAGTATGGAAGGAAAGTAATAGCACTGAGTCTAAGGAATTAAACTACATTCTCTCTCTTGCCTTAAATGGACATAATGTGCCAGGGTTCTCGATCAGCTGAGGGTCAGTTAATAACTTTCAGACTAGTAGTGCCACCCAGGGCTGTTGAGGTGACCGTATTACAGCCACGAGTGGTCACGAGTCATGAAGGCAGACAAATTCCACAGGAACATTTAGTCATGGTTATTAGGCTTCTCCATGCTCTGATGCTGCTGCTGGTGGTCATTAGTAGTCGACCAAACTTGCTAACTGCCTGGTACTCAGCACTCTATTGTCCCTCTACTCACTCTGATATCAACGCAAATGTAATCGGAAATCGAATCAAACACTTCATAAGCTATGCAATTGCTCGAGAAAACAGAGTGATGGGATCCACTTTTTAGTAGAGGCCATCAGCTTTATATAGACTAGGCCTACTATATCTATTTCTCAACTTTCCTAATATTAAGCACATTGTTTATCTTTACAACAGGAGTATAGCCTTGATGCATTGATGATGGCGTCGGTGGGTAGGGCTGCCGTCTTACCGGCCCTCAACCAATAATGCTATTTTGTTCGTTTTTTCACGTTGTTCCTAACTTGTTTTGTACATAATGCTGCTCTTTAATTATTTGTTTTTCTTATCTCTTACTTTTTAAAACTTTTATTTTTTAGGTATTTTCTTAACTGCATTGTTGGTTAAGGGCTTGTAGTAAGCGTTTCACGCTATGGTCGACACCTGTTGTATTCGGCGCATGTGACAAATACATTTTGATTTGATTTGTGGCTGGCATGAAAATGAACCACAGGAAAAGCTTCCTCCATTCAAGTGCACAGATGACATGTATTGTTTCCCACTGTCCGTTTCGAGACAGGAGTAAGATAATGGTCCATTATAAATCAAAACTAATTTCACCCACATTAAGACAAGATTAAATCAAGTATAGTCTGATGGGTGACAATATTAGCCTATTACTTGTGAATGATATATAATCACTTGTGAATGATGCCTAGCATAAGAAACAAAGCCTTTTTTTGTGACTTTTTCAAACCATAGTCAGTCCTCATGTAGCACATAGGGTTATATGTTTTGATATGGTTTGTATCACAACTAAAGTGGCCAAATAACTTCTTAAAATTAAGCACATTAATCCGCTTCACAAGGGGTGTAGAGCCTAACTGGTATACATAAGCAGCACATGAGTTTTAAGTTTGGGGAAGAACATTTGCGCCATAAAAATGCACCTTTATAATTAAAGCATTACATGCATAATCGCATTTGCGGTCACTTTTTATAATGGTGTTTTCCCGCTAGTGGAACATTTGTGCTTATAGCCTACTGCCGTGTGCGCATTGTTGCGCTTATAATGTGAAGAATTAGCCTAATAGTTTAGCAACATTTTAAGATAAACGTTCTGATCTGTTGCATCAGCCACATTGCGTAAAAAAGTTTGATGCTAGTGGTTATATTAATTTGGGATCTATTGCATCCAACAACTGTGTCAGACTATGTTTGGAATATTTATTTGTCGCACAGAATAGGTTATAAAGTGTGAACAGCCTGCGCAAAAAAAAACAAAGCAGAGCTCATGCCTTTCAACTTTTTCAAATCATCATTCGAGTCGCATCATGCAGCCTTATAATGTATTAAAAATCAAAACATACAGCCCAACATTTGTATCACAACTAAAGGTACATTAATAACTCTAAATTAACCATATAGGAGTACCTATTTCTTTGTTAACTGCTCAACACAGAATAGCCACATGTGCGCACTCCCTCAAATCGTTTGGAGAAAATATTTAGGATGTTTTCAGCTTTGTTCAATAGCATTCTTCAAACTAGAAAATATAATGCCATGGAATTCTAAGCAAATATGGTCTACTAAATGAACTAGTGTAGCCCACAGCCATTTGGCATAGCTACATCGGGAATTAACATAAGGACAACTCAGAGTATGCTATTCTGTTCTTCTGAAGCACATTACATTTTCTTTATGTCATGCTTCTTTAGACAATAAATACTGGATTTATTGTGAAGGTGTAGGCTACATTACATGGTTTATTAGACTTTTTAAAAAGTAGATGTTCCAACGGTCTGCAGATGACAACAGTAGTAGGCTTGATCACCAACAACGACAAGACAGCCTATAGGGAGGTGGTGAGGGCACTCGGGAATACGGGGTCAGGAAAACAACCTCTCACTCAACATCAACAAAACAAAGGAGGCGACCTTGGACTACAGGAAACAGCAGAGGGACCCACCATCCACAGATGGGACGGCAGGGTAGAAGGTGGAAAGTTAAGTTCCTCTGTATACACATTACGGACAAACTGAAATGGTCCACCCACACAGACAGTGTGGTGAAGGCGGCGCAGCAGCACCTCTTCAACCTCAGGAGGCTGATGAAATTTGACTTGGCCCCTAAAACATTTACAGATGCACAAATGAGAGCATCCAGTTAGGCTGTATCACCGCCCGGTACGGCAACTGCACCGCCCACAACCACAGGGTTCTCCAGTGGGTGGTGCGGTCTGCACAAAGCATCACCGGGGGCACACTGCCTGCCCTCCAGGACACCTACAGCACCCAATGTCAAAGGAAGGCCAAAAAGATATTCACGGACAACAACCAACCAAGCTATTGGCTTTTCACCCCGCTACCATCCAGAAGGCGAGGTCAGTACAGGTGCATCAAAGCTGTGACCGAGAGACTGAAAAACAGCTTCTATCTCAAGGCCATCAGACTGTTAAACAGCCATCACTAACACAGAGGTTGCTGCCTACATACAGATTTGAAATCATTGGCCACTCTAACAAATGGATCACTAGTCACTTTATTAATGACACTTTAATAATGACGTTGACATATCTTTATTACTCATCTCATATGTATATACTGTATTTTATACCATCTATTGCATCTTGCCCATGCCGCTCAGTCAATGCTCATCCATAAATGTATATGTACATATTCTTATGCCATCCCTTCACTTACATTTGTGTGTATTAGGTAGTTGTTGTGGAATTGTTAGATTACTTGTTGATATTGCTCCACTGTAGGAACTAGAAGCATAAGCATTTCGCTAGACTCACACATGGTTAGCAGATGTTATTGCATGTGACCAATAACATTTTATTTTGGAAAGTGGTATCACCTAAGAGGAGGTTATATTCACCAGTATAACCCCTACAGTATTGCAACTAAAGGAGTGAAGTGGTCAGGGAAGGTTTTAGACAACAGCAGACCACGAGGACTGAATATGGGAACCAAACTATTCTCTCGGTCAAGCGTCAGTGGGAAGAGGTCTATGAGCAGATGAAGGCATACTTATACATTTGTTTAGGGGCTGAACTAGTGACAGACAGAAATTAAATCAGTGTAAAGGATATGATGACGGAGTCACGGGTCAGTCCTACAGGGTGTTAGTGGCAGATTCTCTCAGGACCGATATCCGTGCATTCTATGGAGTCCCAAAAACCAAGGCATTAATGTTATTTGGAAAGAATAATTGAATGTGACAATGGCAGAGATCTGCATGACTCAGATGAAGTTAGTAGGTAATAAAGTGTCTGGGGAGCGATACCAATCCACTTTGTGTAGTGGTACAGGGGAGAGCTCACAGTAGAGGAAAGACAGCTAACTGCAGCACAATATTGAGACTACTATGAGGATAAGTTGAACGTCACGCACTCCAGGATCATTTGTATTTATTATGGGGTCCAGCGAAAATAAGTGCTACACCATTTTTAAAACATTACATTCACAACAGATTTCACAACACATTAAGTGTGCCCCCTCAGGCCACTACTCTAAAACACAAAATCCATGTGCACGTGCGTGTATAGCGCGTATGTTATTGTGTGTGTGTGTGTGTGTGTATGTGCCTGTGTTTGTCTCTCTTCACATGGTGGTGCAGTGGTTCATCCTTTAAAAAGTTGCAGCGTACTGCATAGAGGTCGACCGATTATGATTTTTCAACGCCGATACCGATTAATTGGACGATTTTTAAAAATGTATTTGTAATAATGACAATTACAACAATACAGAATGAACAATTATTTTAACTTAATATAATACATCAAAAAAATCAATTTAGCCTCAAATAAATAATGAAACATGTTCGATTTGGTTTAAATAATGCAAAAACAAAAAGTGTTGGAGAAAAAAGTAAAAGTGCAATATGTGCCATGTAAGTAAGCTATCGTTTAAGATCCTTGCTCAGAACATGAGAACATATGAAAGCTGGTGGTTCCTTTTAACATGAGTCTACAATATTCCCAGGTAAGAGTTTTTAGGTTGTAGTTATTATAGGAATTATAGAACTATTTATTTCTATACCATTTGTATTTCATATACCTCTGACTATTGGATGTTCTTATAGGCACTTTAGTATTGTAACAGTATAGCTTCCGTAGAGCGTTGGACTTAGTTAACTGTAAGGTTGCAAGATTGTGTCCCCTGAGCTGACAAGGTGAAAATCTGTCGTTCTGCCCCTGAAGAAGGCAGTTAACCCACCGTTCCTAGGCCGTCAAAAAAATAAGAATGTGTTCTTAACTGACTTGCCTAGTTAAATAAAAAAAATATATATATAAAAAAATATATATATATATATATATTTTTTTTTTATCGGAAATCGAGGCCCAAAAATACCGATTTCCAAATGTTATGAAAACTTGAAATCGGCCCTAATTAATAGGCCATTCCGATTCATCGGTAGACCTCTACCAGGGACTGCGGTTGAAAATTTGCCGGCTGGCTAAAACCTGCACTTTTACTGAAACGTTGATTAATGTGCACTGTCTCTGTAAAAATAAAATATTTGTATTTATTTTTTACATTTGGGAATAAGAATATTGTTTTATTTTCTGTTAATTTATGAGTAATGTCAATGTTTATATAAAATGTTAAACAGTATGGATATACTATTCAAAAAGGAGACTGTTGGATTCGAGCTTGAAATATACTTATGTTACCATACTAGAAGTTATTACTTTGCATGTATTAGAAATGTATATGTTGGGAGTCAATGAATGGTGAATAGGAACGCTGTGTATAGAAAGTTACAAGAGGTGACAAGGGGCAGTGCAGAAAGTTCATATTCTGTTCAAACATGTTGTTGCTGAATATTAATATTCTTGAGCAAGGAGGCAAAGAGCAACAGTCTAGTTTAATTTCCTGATAAGGCAGGCCAGATGCTTTGGAACTAGGACCATGAGGGATGTGGAACTCAACTTGAGATAAGGTCAACAGTTGAAGAGAGAAGACACTGCTGGGAGGGGGGCCATAGGGGCCCACCACAAATACCATTTGATTACAGTCCTATCTCACATACACACACTGTCACGCCCATGAGGATCATAGACTGAGGCAAGCCATGACAATACCAGTAAGAGGAACCTACAGTGTTTCTGGCTAACAGAGAAGGATTGTTTATCTTAGACATGCAAGGAGATGACTTGCCTAGTCAGAAGGTATAAGTATATGCTTGTGTGACTTGTATGTTGTGTGTGCAGCTACAGCACCCAAGTGGGTTGAATAAACTTGGTTTGAGCTTTTTCTAGTCGTCCGTTTGAGTTTCTACAGAACCTAACACTGGTCAAACAGATGGAAATGGGGTCTTAGAAAACATCTAGCAGAAATAGTCTTAAACTATATTAGAAACACAATCATGTGTAGAGACACCTGCCAACTAATATCAACATTTAAATGTAGTTTTGCAGAAATGATTTGCCTTCTGTAAATGGAAGTAATTCTGTTACCAAAAACCCACATATCTTTAATATATTTTCTTAGTTCACAGAAGTAACAAGTAAAGGTAGAACCTACTTTCTCTTTGTCAGGTGGTGGTCAAAGCAGAATTGTGAAATTTGGACAACCCCTCCCTCTCCCTCCAGTTAATGTTAACTACCCCTGCGCCGACTGACACCTACCCATGAGCCCCCTCTCTTTCCATTTACTGTAATCAGCAACCTCGCCCTCTGAGCGCCAACCGACCCTGGATGTTGAAAAGTAGTTGAAATTTGGGCAGTCCAAATCTGAACTAATCAGATGTCTGTTTCACAAGTTTGGACAGTACAGTAAAATAAAAGTAGGTTAGAGTACTGTACAGTAGAATTTAGTACAGTAAAGTGCAGTATAATTTTCTGTGTACTCTCCTGAACTATACTCTACCATGCTGTACTTTAATGTCCAAACTTGTTTAACATAGATATTTATGATCGGTACAGATTTGGTCTGGTCCAGACAAACCAAACTTGGTCTTGTTTGGGGACAGAACTCAGAATAATAGCCAGTGTATAGAATACCCAAACATGCCAAGGAGGATATTACATTTTTCTACCTTTGTGTACTCAGAATACATCACCATGAAGAGAATAACATTAATAATTATGGATTTCTGTATAGTACAGATCAGGGACCCGTAATTATATTACCATCATTCTGTTACTGGGTGTTAATCGAATTCATTTACTGTGGCTCAATAAGCGAAATATATATTTTTTCATATCATAGCTGACGCCGCATTCTTTCTGCCGATATAGTTGAATCTTAATTCAGAGTAGTTTTTGGAAAACGTAGTCAAACTGATGTAGATTATACTGTCATTCTGTTCAACTTTATCTGTACTGTTCGAGTACATGTGTTTTAGTAAAATCGTCACTGGAAATTGTTAAAAGTAGTTATTGTGCAAAGAGTTGTATGGTTTGTTTAACATTGCAATCGATGGTTTTTGTTTGGCATACTTTTGAAGTGACAAATCGGTGTCTCAGCGTCATTATGTTACCTTTGAATTGCCCGGCTCCTCTTCATCTCGGGTCTCCTGCATTGTTTGGGGTAGTCCTGCGTCCTCAAGTTCCGCCATTTTCAATGGTGTGTTTTGTATCCCAACAGAAGTGTTGCGGGTAAAACCAGAGGCTGCAAACCAACCAAGTCTTACAGCCAAGTCTGCTGTTCTATTCTATACACAATATTTTTGACTGATTTTGCAGGTTGCAAATGGAAGCTTTAGGTTAGATTTGATTCTAAGTGAAAATAAAAATAAAACAATCTCACACGACCGTTGTTGTGCAGCTGCACGTCTATTCACTGCTGGTATTTCTCTCTCCACACCAGAATGTGATGCAGTTTAAAATGAACAAGAAAAACGCAGCCAGCTAATCTCCTGACTGAGAACGAAGTGTCGTAAAATGCTTGCAGACGTTTCACTTTACGTCTGAATGCAGACTATTCATTTTCTAAAACCAGCGGCGAAAAATCGCGAGACTTCCGGGAAAGCTTGTGAAGCAAATTGACCTGACAACGCCGGGGTTTGTACTGTTTAGAGAAGGAAATGAGAGACAGTGTTGATTTAAGCTTGTAAATCTTGGTGGGGCAAATATTTTTGACAACGATGTCTATGGGGGTTTATATTGTTGGTCTAGAAGTACTCAAGTATAAAAATTAAAACGATGGACTGATACAGACAGTACTATACCTTGAGTTATGATTGAATAGCACAGACATTTATTTGGGTTGAAAAAACAATTGAACAGCAGGAAACCCGCAGTGTGGCTTCATTGATTTGGGCAGTGGCAATTTTAGCATGTAAATCTTAAAAACAAATTCAAACGTGAGATGCATGCCAGCTAAACCACTACACAACACTAAACAATACATTAATTACACTATACCACTGCTACACCTGGCTATCAGCTGAGCCTTGTCTGTCAGCGAAACAGTTCATTCAGCCTCATTTACTGCCTTTTTAAAAAACATAGCTGATATTGCTGACTTGGTTCAATTCCAGGCTGTATCACAACTGGCCGTGATTGGGAATCCCATAGGGCGGCTCACAATTGGCCCAGCGTCTTCCGGGTTTGGCCCGGGTATGCCGTCATAGTAAATAAGAATTTGCCCAGTTAAATATATAATACATTTGATTTATTTGTTTATACATTATAATCTCTTAATTATTTCTCTACATATGACAAGGATTAAAAAGGGTTTGCCAGTAGAATGTCCACTTGATTCATGATGATGACTGCTAGCTAAGGTTTTGAAAGTATGATGTTGCCATCGCACGTTCATGATGATGTTGTCAGTCCAATCAAAGCTATTGTAGATATGTGATTTGACATCATTTTATTTTGTATTTAACCTTTACTTAACTGGGCAAGTCAATTAAGAACAAATTTACAATGACGGCTACACCTGCCGAACCCGGACAACGCTGGGCCAATTGTCCGCCGCCCTATAGGACTCCCAATCACGTCAGGTTGTGATACAGCTTGTAATCGAACGAGGGTCTGTAGTGACGCCTCTAGCACTGAGATGCAGTGCTTTAGACCGCTGCACCATTTTATCTGAGGTCAATGACCTTAAGCCTTCTTGGATGGGCACTTCCAATATAACTTTATGGCAGCACCCAAGGGGCTTGAATTTTCAAAGTCTATCCTTAGACTTGGCGGTGACATAGTGTCCCCCATGAGTGACAGAACACTGAACCAATCACGGTGCAATGCTCCGTATTTTCAGCTGGCTTGCCCCACCAGCACAGAAAGCACCAAGCTCGGATGAAACACCTGCATTTTGGAGCTGCCTTACTCAAGAAAACAAAAATAAAAGAGACCATGTTTGTATGCAGCTTTACCAACTCTGATATATATTTCTTCTTACATTGCAAACTGATACGTGACACATATTAATGTCAAAACAACATGCAAAACTGACAAACCCCCCCCACATTTTTATATATATATTTTTTTTTAAACAGGACCTGCTCTGAATGATGGGTCGCCACTGGGAACATCTATGTAAGAATGCTGTTCATTGAACGCTGAGCTGTAGTCAACACCATAGTGCCCTCAAAGCTCATCACTAAGCTAAGGACCCTGGAACTAAACACCTCCCTCTGCAACTGGATCCTGGACATCTGACAGGCCACCCCCAGGGGGTAAGGGTAGGCAACGACACATCTGGCACGCTGATCCTCAACACGGGGGCTCCTCAATGGTACATGCTTAGTCTCCTCCTGTACTCCCTTGTTCACCCACGACTGCGTGGCTAAGCACGACTCCAATACCATCATTAAGTTTGCTGATGACAATGGTGGTAGGTCTGATCACCAACAATGATGAGACAGCCTATAGGGAGGAGGCCAGAGACCTGGCAGTGTGGTGCCAGGCAACAACCTCTGCCTCAAAGTGAGCAAGACAAAGAAGCTGATCGTGTACTACAGAAGGGCCGAACACACCCCCATTCACATCGACAGGGCTGTAGTGGAGCGGGTCAAGAGCTTCATGTTCCTTGGTGTCCACATCACCAACAAATTATCATGGTCCAAACACACCAAGACAGTCGTGAAGAGGGAGCAACAACGCCTATTCCACCTCAGGAGACTGAAAAGATTTGGCATTGGTCCCCAGATCCTCCAAAAGTTTTACAGCTGCACCATGGAGAGGATCCTGGTTGCTGGTTGCATCACCTCCTGGTATGGCAACTGCTCGGCATCTGACCAGTACATCACTGGGGCCATGTTTCATGCCATCCAGGACCTCTATACTAGGCGGTGTCAGAGGAAGGCCCGAAGAATTGTCAGACTCCAGCCACCCAAAAGGCTCCTTGACAGCTTCTACCCCCCAGCCATAAGACTGCTGAACAATTAATGTCTACCCAGACTATTCTATTTGCAATGAACCCCCCTTTCTTTACGCTGCTGTTAAATTGCTGTTTATTATCTATGCATAGTCACTTTACCCCATATTTCCTCAACTAACCTGTACCCCCGCACATTGACTCGGTACTGGTACCCCCTGTATATAGCCTCGTTATTTGTTATTTTGGGTACATGTTTTTAACTTCAGTTAATTTAGGAAATATTTTCACAACTCTTATTTTCTTAGAACTGCATTGTTGGTTAAGGGCTTGTAAGTAAGCATTTCACAGTAAGGTCTGTTGTATTTGGCGCATGTGACAAATAAAATTGGATTTCGTTTGAAATCAGATACAAATCCAATTGCTGTCTATGCAACTTGTGTCTAAACTGTCAAATCT
Source organism: Oncorhynchus tshawytscha (assembly GCF_018296145.1). NCBI lineage: Eukaryota > Metazoa > Chordata > Actinopteri > Salmoniformes > Salmonidae > Oncorhynchus > Oncorhynchus tshawytscha. Next base: position 4,088,380 of record NC_056435.1, read on the forward strand.
GATTTATTTTAAAGGGAGTCCAAATTGATTAAGTTCCCCATTATAAAAGTACTTGGGTATTTTGATTGACAATAAGCTCTTTTTTAAAACACACATTGAAAAACTGACTTAAAGCTGAAAATTAAGATTGGTTTATTTTATAGAAATAAATACTGCCTCACTTTAGAAAGAAGATTGTTTAAGCAACGCTTCTCCCAGTACTTGATTATGGTGACATGCGGCAGCCTCTGTTTTAAACTCTTTTGACTCAGTACTGTGCTTTATCACTGGGGACAATTTTCATACACATCACTGCATTTTGTATAGTCCTGTTGGCTGGAAGTCTCTGACTACCAGAAGGGCCCAGCATTGGTTACATTTTTGTACATAAAGCTGTTCTTCAGAGACTCCCCCACCACCTCAGCTCACATATTAATTGTAGGTCCAGAAATGTTCAGACCTGTTCTCTGGACTGGCTGGTTCTGGGGGTCCTGCAGGTCTCCACTGAGCTGGGGAAAAATACTTTTAGGTTTTATGCCCACAGCTCGTGGAATAGCCTCCAGGCCACCTGGCCAATCATTGTTAGAACAGTCAACTCAATTTCCTTGTCAATATAATAGATCATCTTTGTTATGGATTGCCTTGATACCCAAACGCCTCAATAATGTACAGTTGAAGTCGGAAGTTTACATGCACTTAGGTTGGAGTCATTAAAACTTCTTTTTCAACCACTCCACAAATTTCTTGTTAACAAACTATAGTTTTGGCAAGTCGGTTAGGACATCTACTTTGTGCATGACACAAGTAATTTTTCCAACAAATGTTTCAGACAGATTATTTCACTTATAATTTACTGTATCACAATTCCAGTACATCAGAAGTTTACATACACTATGTTGACTGTGCCTTTAAACAGCTAGGAAAATTCCAGAAAATGATGTCATGGCTTTAGAAGCTTCTGATAGGCTAATTGACATCCTTTGAGTCAATTGGAGGTGTACCTGTGGATGTATTTCAAGGCCTACCTTTAAACCCAATGCCTCTTTGCTTGACATCATTGGAAAATCACAAGAAATCAGCTAAGACTTCAGAAAAAAAATTGTAGACCTCCACAAGTCTGGTTCATCCTTGGGAGCAATTTCCAAACAACAAACAATACTACGCAAGTATAAACACCTTGGGACCCCGCAGCCGTCACACCGCTCAGGAAGGAGACGCGTTCTGTCTTCTAGAGATTAACCTTTTTACGAATTCTCTTTGAAAGACAGGGTCCTGAAAAAGGGACGTTTCTTTTTTTGCTGAGTTTATATAATGTGTTCAAGACAACTTGGAAGTTGTGTCGTGTTCAAGACAACTCGGAAACACAGACATTTTCGACATGGAAACTCATAGAAAGATGAGCTCCAGTTTCCGAATTGGAAAGAAACACTGACCCCTAGTGGTTTGAATATTGACTTTGTTCTCAGGCCCTTCTTATGAACAAGTCCTTTTTTATGAACAAGTCTGTCAAATGAACATATTCTTTCCAGAGATTATCAGCGTGCACCCAAGATGTTACGTTTGAACCAAAGAATTACATGTAACAAAGATCAAATGGAAACAATTAAATAAGTATATGAAATGAAATAATGAATGTTGATGTTAATACTATGTAAAATATCTAATCATGTTGCAACATAATGAAAACAACACCGTAATATATTCAACATGCTGTAAACTTTTTGCTTTAACAGTTTCACTTTTTCATCCTCATCACTGTAATTACTATGACACGCCCCTCACTATTGTCATTGGTTGCACTAATTACACAGTTTGTCTACATAACCTGGTTCATGCATTCATGACATCACCCTGAAGAAGGCACAGTGATGCGGAGACGTTGGTGGTTTACCCAATAAACTACTGGGAGCCTTCAGAAAGTATTCACTCCCCTTGACTTTGTCCACATTTTGTTGTGTTACAGAATTAATTTAAAATGGATTACATTGAGATTTTGTTGTCACTGGTCTACACATAATACCCCATAATGTCAAAGTGGAATTATACATTTCGAAATGTTTACAATTTAATTAAAAATGAAAAGCTGAAATGTCTTGAGTCAATAATTATTAAACCTGTGTTATGGCAAACCTAAAAAAGTTCAAGAGTAATTTATTTCCTCCATCTTTGAATGATGGGGCTTTTGGCATTTGGCACTCACTAGGCCTCTCCTCGCTAGCCCAATTATTCTTTGATGATACATTTGCCTCTTTTTCTCAGCTGCAGGAAAAGTTCAATCTCCCCCAATCCCACTTTTTCCGCTATCTCCAGACTAGAAACTTTGTCAGAGCTAACACACCTGGATTTCGCAATAGGCCTGCGAATACATCTATAGAGAGCATCTTGGAGCTGAACAAGCTTCCTAGGGGCGCAATTTCAGATGTATATGCAATCATTCATGACTTACAGAACCCTTCTTTGGTGCCTTTAAAGACTCGATGGGAAAAGGATTTGGGGGAGGAACTTGGGGAAGACGCCTGGGAATCTGTGCTGCACAGGGTGCACTCGTCCTCTTTTAGCACTAGACACAGCCTCATTCAATTCAAGGTGGTTCACCGTATCCACTGGTCGGGGGCCAAACTCTCTGATCCATATTCTCTGATTTTGATCCTACCTGTGTCAGATGTAAAGTGGAACCAGCCACACTGTTGCATATGTTTTGGGGCTTTCATAAACTGTCAGGTTTCTGGGAATTAATATTTAAATGTTTCTCTGATATATATGACACTGTTATAGATCCGTCTCCCCTTACAGCCCTTTTTGGAGTACTGCCCATGGGTACCCCCCTATCAAGAATCCAGTCGGACACTGTTGCTTATACAACTCTTTTAGCTAGACGGCTAATACTACAGAACTGGAAGATGGCAGCTCCCCCATCTTATAAATATTGGGTGAGGGATGTGTTGTGCTCTCTGAAACTAGAAAAAATTCAATTCACGTGGGAACCCCAAACTGTTTGATGAGGCTTGGGCTCCATTCCGGTCTTATTTTAAACAGTCCATCCTCTGATAGCATTCCAATTAATACTAAAATAAGTCTGTGACTTAAGGGTTGGAGGAGCTTCTCTCTTGTGTTTTTGCTGGGGGGGGCATTAAGGTCCATGTGCTTATTGATTGTGATCCGCAGATGCCTTGTTCATCTTGCTCGGGCAGAGACTGAAGTGTGGGCTTGTTTTTCCCAGTTATTTTTACATTTTGTTCACGCCTACATGAATAATCATTTTATTTTATTTATTTTAAAGCATTGTAAAAAAAAAAAAATCTGTCCAGTGGATGGTCGGTCTGTGGCCATGACTCTCTGTGAGTGGTTGCATTTCTCCACCCTTATCCCTTGACTGTTTACAGGAACAATGGTGAGGTGTTTGCTCTGTCCCTGTACTATAGGTTGCCCTTTAACTGTCACTAAAGTCACTAATGGTGACTTTGAAACATATCATAATCCATTGGATAATTTGTAAATGTTCACTCATTTTTTGAGCTAGTCTGTATAAAAAAATATATATATTATGGGAGCATTTTGCAAACCCACTCCCCTGTCGAACCAAGATAAATGGTTTTGACCACAAAAGTTTTGCTTCACTACATGCTCCACTGCTTTGACTTGTGTAATGTTAGCTAGAAACCACAAGTGCCAATCATGATCATGTGTAAACTCCACATAGTTGTCCTCTGTAGGTGTCATTGAGTAGGCTGATACACCATGTCATGGGTGCACAATCCATAGGCAGTAAAATGAATGTCCAATGCACACAATCGACTGACAGGGAAGGGGATTTCACACAGTCAAAGTCCTGCACGACGCTAACATTTGTGTAGACTTTACATGGTTATTTTCTGTAGGTGTCACTGAGAGTAGGCTGATACCATTTCATGGGTATACAATCCATTAGCTAGGCTGTACACAATTCTGAATTCAAATACATACACAGTGCGAATTCAATTGATTAAAATGAATCAATAATAGTCTTTCGATTCATTTATATGACAACATTCCAACCTTGTTAAGCATTATCTAGTCCAATTGTGGCATGTTTTCACTATTTTTATCAGTTTGCATCAGTTTCAATGGAGTACTTTTATTTTGAAGGCGAACCGCCGATTCCACTATTGTTGCTCACGCTAATAATGTTGTTCACGACATACGTGTTGTTATCGTGGTCACGTCAGAGAGCATTCATTGTCCTACAAAACGCTAAAGCATAAACAACTTTACAGAGGACAAATGGTATCGTGTTTATCCATTGAATCCACACAGAAGACGGTTATTTGTTTATTTTAAGGCTGAACAAAAAAGGACGTGCGACGATTGTGTACTAAGATAGTAAATATTTAGCTATCATTCTTATAACCGGGGTTACAATTTCTCCAAACAGAGAACGGTTTGCGACTAAAACGAAGATTACCTATGTAACCACGGTTATGTGAGCTATATGGATCACTCCCATATTGATCCGAGGTGAGAATTTACTCCCTTGTACACCTGTGTCACGGCTGGGGTCTGTCCCTATATATAGACCCCATGGCAGTGACAAGTTCTTTACAACATTTAGAGGATTGGAGTGATCCATACAGCTCACATAACTGTGGTTACATAGGTGACCTTCGTTATGTTTCACTATATTGGAAAACAGGTACCAGATTAGTCTGTGCTAGAGGGACCTGGCCAGCCAGTGGCGAAGTCCCAGCGCGGGACCGAGACTGACACTGACAGTTTAAAGACCACAGAATCCAGCATTGTCATGCCGGCCAGGCAGTATGCTGTCGTAATCGTGTCCACGATCCAGTGAGAGAGCCTCTGCTTTGATAGACAGGCCCCCAGGACGCTCTCACCATAGCAGACAAAGAGCTGGACCCACTGGCCTGTCCATCCACCCCACATGGCAGGCAGATATAGCAGCCAAATACCCGCTCAGTGTTGAAGCTGCCAGGCCCTCATCCAAGCAAGACTGCAGGTATTGGAGGACATGACTCGGGCACAACCACAATACCTGTCCACCAAGAGCAGAACAACCGCCAGCGCAATTCATATGCCCGCAGTTGTAGCCGGCGCCCTTGCACTCCGCATGGTGTTCATTACACCCTCCTGTAGTCCTAACATGGATCATTGGTGCCGTTCAGTGGCCAAGCCCACAGACTGAGGCGGTGCGGCCTCGGATGCCACAGAGTTCCCCCGGCCTGAGACAGCATGTCCGGTCTCAGGGGAAGTTGCCAAGATGTCCCAACAACAGGGACAGAAGAAGGCTAAACCATGGACGTCTGGGCCGGTATGGGGCCACCAGAAGCAGACGATGCTCTGCCATCCTGGTCCTGTCCAGCACAGCCTGGATCAGGGGAAAAGGGGGGAATGCGTAAAGCTCCAGCCCTAGCCAATTGTGAGCCAGAGCATCCAAGCACAGAGGCCCTGGTGGCACTGACATGGAGTACCACAGGGGGCCGTGTCCATTGCCCAGGGAGGAAAACGGGTCCACCTGCACCCTTCCGAACTTGTCCCACAGGTGCTGCACCACCTGGGGATGTAGGTTTCAGTCCCAAGGTGGCAGACCCTCCCCCGAGAGCATATCCGCTGCCACACTCAGTATGTCAGGTACGTGCAGCGGTGGGACCTCAGTCCACCCTGATGGTTGATGTAAGCCACCACTGTGGTGTTGTCCGTTCTCACCAGGACATGTCTTCCTTTCAAATGTGGAAGGAAAGACCGCAGGGCCAGCAGTACAGCTCAGAGCTCTAGTGTATTGATGTGCCTTCCGCGCCAAGGGGTTAGCCAACAGCAGCTAGGCCGACCTGCTTTTGTTCACACCCCCCAGCCGATCTGGGAGGCGTCTGTGCTGACCAGCTCCCGGCAGCACATCCTCGGCATCTCCACCCCACCTGAGCGGTCACCAGCAGGTGATGGTGGCACTTCGGGTGCAGCCGGTGGGAGTTGAACCACCGTTGAAGAGGTCGGAGATGGAGCAGGCCCAGGGGGAATCGGCAACGAGGCCGCCGTCAGCAAGCCCAACAGGCGTTGTCAGGGCGGATACCACCCGCCTCTGCCAAAAGTGGTCAAGGCTAGATGGATCACCTGAGCCCTTCTGGTGGGCAGGCGTGCGCTCATGAGGCCTGAGTCCAGTTCCATGCCAATGAAGGCCATCCTCTGGGTAGGCGTCAGATGACTCTTCTTGTCATTTACAGTAATGCTCAGCCTGCCGACGTGGGTCAGGAGCATGTCTCTGTCTGACAGGACCTGGGTCCTGGTCGGGGCATAAATCAGCCAATCGTCCAGGTAATTGAGGATAAACAATCCTCGGGACGTGAGAGGTGCCAGGACAGCGTCCATGCACTTTGTGAAAGTGCGGGGTGCCAAGGAGAAGCCGAAGGGAAGAACCATGAATTCGAAAGTGAATCGGAGGTACTGCCAATGATCTGGGTGAACAGGAACATGGAAGTACGCATCTCTCAAGTCCAGCGCCACAAACCACTGGTCCCTGGACACAGCCTGCAACACGAGGCTGGGTCCAGCATGTGGAACCTCAGTACCTTCAAGTACCCATTGAGGTTACGGAGGTCCAGAATCAGTCTAAACCCTTTGCCTCTTTTTGGAACCACAAAATAAGTGGAATTGGAGTTGGTACCCCTCTAGCATTGTGGATAACACCCAGGGGGACTCCACACCCTCCTCCCACTTTGCCCTTTGAGACCTGGAGAAGCGCCGAGGCCGGGGAAGGGTGTGTCAGGGGTCCTGCCGGGATCCGCCTCTCCTCTGGCGTCCCGAGCACCTGGGTCTCCCAGGCATGTCCCTGTGATGGTGTCAACCGTCACCGCCATACCTGTCACAAAGGGAAGCCAACGAGGCCACGGAGCAGGGGTCCGACGCCCTGGGAGAACTTATGTCGTGACCCCCTTGAAGGAATAGGAACCCGGTGAAGGATAAATTACCCAGTACCTCTGAAAAAAACAGGGAAGACCCGTGTGGGAAAACAGGCTGTTCCTTCACCGCATATGCGGTGCCCCTCGCCGCTATCGTCCCTTAGCAGGATGCGTTGGGGCAGGTGAAGGACCCCACTGCCGTTCGGGTGCAGGCGATGGTCCATCTGCCTTGGACTCGGGGCCTAAGGAGGCGGCATGAACCGTCTCAGGGTCTCCCGGTCCCTACGAACCTTATCGGTCTGCTCTAGAATGTCATCAACCCCTCAGCCAAACATCAGCCCTGGGGTGACGGGGTGAGTGGCAAATGTCCGCCAGCCATTTTGATGCACCGATTGTGCCAGCCAGAGATGGCGCCGGGAGGTAACCACCTGCACCATGGCCCGTCCCTTTCAGCCAGCCACATCCCTCTGGAGCAGGGAAAGCAGGCGAGACACCTCCCATCACTTCCCGGAGGAGCTCCTATGTGCCCTCCTGCAGCCAGGATAACAGAGTCTGCAGGTAGGGTTGCAGCAGCATGGCCGCGTTGGTAAGGCGGCCAAGAGAGCAGAGGGACCCATTTGTGGCTTTCAAGTCCGCATCAGACCCGGCAGGGGGGTCCCACCTTCAGTCGCGGGTTCCGCCCTGGCAGAGGCCCAGCTCTCCTGCAAGGCCTCGCGGAACTCAGCAGAGATGGGGACAGATGGAGAGAAATCACTGTCCACCAGTTGATGTCCAGTGCAGTGGCTATCCAAGTGAGTAGGCTCCTCATAGCCTCTAGAGCCACTGGGGGCGATGAAGCCCCGCTGGAGGCTTCGGATGGCCTGTCAGCCTGGTAGCACCGCTCACGGTGGTGAACAGCGCCAGTTTCGTCCCTCAGGAACAGCCTATCACTGGCCAACAGGGAACAGCTGTTGTCCAGTGAAAAGTGCCAGTTTCGTCCCCCAGGAACTTCCTATCACTGGCCAACAGAGAACAGCTGTTGTCGCCATCGAAGCTATCAACCTCCTGACCCAGGGCATGCGCCCTCCTTTCAATGTGGTCCCAGCTCTGCCTCTGCAGTGGCTCTGGCCACGCTTCCTGGGGGGGTACTGGGCCCAGTAGAGGGACTAACAGCTCGCTGCCGCACCACTCCTGAGGGAGCCTGGTCCCAAGCCTGGCCGACCCACTCGCGCATGGCCTCCAATCGCGCCAGGTGCAGGCGTTCTGAGAACACCACACAAAACAGGCATCCAGTAGGGTGCTCCACCGCCCTTTCCGCATTGGCTCAAACCCAGGCAGTACAGTACATACACAAGGTATGCGGATCCCCAGGAAACCACGATCACACCCGTCACAAAGGGGAGCCAAAAGCTCAGCGAAGCCAACAAGGCCACAGCAGGGATCCGAAGCCCTGGGAGAGCTATGTCATGACCCGCTTGGAGGAATAAGGGATAAATTGAGGGATAAATTACCCAGTACCTCTGCTAATACGGGGTAAGACCCTTGTGGGAAAAACAGGCAGACAAAAAAAACAGCGACCAGGTAACTGCAATATTACCTACCGGCTTAATATCCAAGGAGTAAAAACGGCACCATAAGGAGACACGCCCATTAAGGAACCCCAAAGTTAATGTCTCAACATAGTTTTCCATGATACTCACACTCTGCAGGGGAATGAACAAGAAAAATCCCTGCAAGATAATTAACAGAACCCGGGGAGCAGCATGTTAAAGCAATTCACAACACGCATAGAACAAGCCAGTCAGCAAGTTGTGTAAGGTAATTTACAGTTTGTGGCAGCAAGAACCACCAATATATTAATGCACAGTGAGTCGTAGTGTAACGCCAACGAAACACAGGCACGACATACCACGGGCGGAAGATACAGATCAACCGCTCGCAGCGAGGGGAACACTTAAGTGGAGGGGTTGCTCCAGGCTGCAAACAGCCAAAGAGTATACTTCCACGCAAGATATTACCCTTACCAAGCGAACTTCTGAAAGTTTGTACCTCAAACATACGGACGTCCGCCGAGAAAATTAAAGAGAACGTGTCACGGCCATGAGGTCTATATATAGGGGCGGACCCCAGCCGTGATACAGGTGTTCACGGGAGTAAATCTGTAAATCCTCACCTCGGATGTATCCCTCCGCCGCGGAGTAATGCCAATATCTGGGAGTGATCCAATATAATGAAACATAACGAGTTTTTATTGAACAACTTCAGGTTGGTCCCGCCCAATAATATACTATAGTGGGTGCTGTTCTAAAGTCACCGTCCGTCATTATGATACTGTATGTCAATGTAATGCTTCAAGGACAAATATACATTCATTGAACTATTTATTTAGTGGGGAGTGCAACATAAGAACTCTATTAAAAAAATACTTGTTTTTATATTTTCAATTTTTATTGAGAAATGATTGGCTTCTCTTCAGTTCGTACAATATTATGTATTGTTTTTTTTAGAAGTATGTATTACAGTGTCTGTAATGGGGGGAAAAACGTATTTATCTTCCGAAACATGCTGTTGAAATGAAAACATGTAGCTCACCTCTCTACAGGGCAAAGCAACAGTGTTGATGACTATAATGTAAAGCTGGAGAAGTTTAATGCATGATCTCATGTTTTCACTTTTGCTAACCAATTTAAGTTCAATCTGATGTAAATTTACTACCCCATTAGGTCAGTACAAAGAAATTGCAATAGTCCAGATTAATACATGTCTCTTACTACAATGAACCTAGGAGCTGGTTCACTCATTACTGGTGGCCTTTTTGTATATGTCATGTAGTACTAGGTGGCTGCTAATGTAAACTACAGACATTGTCAATGCACAGTATTTGTTCAACAGTTGTGAAAGGACTATTAGAAAATCCATAAGAACAGCAGTTAAATTGTACACATGTATCACGACTTCATGCTTAATAACATTAAAAACAATGGGTTATCGTTTTGTAAGCCAGCTAGCATAAGCAGACATTTGCATACGTGCTTGCACAGTACCACAAGCTGTCAAAATAGACCAAAAAGAAAAATTTCTACACCTATAATTTAGATACTACATATGAAATGTCTTCCCACATCCCTTGAATTGGTGCTGGCTATATCCATTTCCACACATCGTGGCATTGACAAATTGGCTGTTTAAATTTTTTCTCTGATTCACTTCAAACACTCTTATTGGCCAAGACATATCGTCAGCTATCCAGGGATTAAATATGTCATTTGTCCCATTTCGTACTATTTTCTTCTGTTGGCTCCCATTTGGTTTGTTTGGTCTCTAGTAAATACACCCTAGGGAGGTATTCATTGGCCGCAGACCATAGCAAAACATTTGGCCTGTTGCAAACCAAATTTGATCAATAGAAACTGTTTTCATCGTAAGACTGTTGGTAGTAAGCCATTTCCATTGCAAATCATTTGTTGCTACGGTCTGCGACTAATGAATACACCCCTTGGCATTACCTGGTCAGACCAATGGGTCAGCCATCAACCTAGCCATAACATTACGTTTTAGAAGGAATTCTCTCCTAGTTGTAATGAACATACAGTACCAGTCAAAAGTTTGGACACACCTACTCATTCCAGGGTTTCTCTTTATTTTGACTATTTTCTACATTGTAGAATAATAGTGAATAAATCAAAACTATGAAATAACACATTTTTAAATGAACCTTTTATTTAACTACGCCAGTCAGTTAAGAACAAATTCTTATTTACAATGACGCCTACCGCTGCCAAACCCTAACCCGGACAACACTGGGCCAATTGTGCGCCGCCCCACTGTCGGTTGTGATACAGCCCAGGATCGAATCAGGGTCTGTAGTGACTAACAGTGCACAAGAAAGTATTAAATCCAGTTGTTAGCTGCTACCCCCTCCCAAAATCAAAAATGTATTACTTGTTATGTTCTCGCTTTGCGCATACACCGGTCTGTGTTTCACACATGTTTGTCGTAGTTAATCAGCCCTGCAATACAGGCATATTTAAAAGTCTAGTATCTGGGCCAGTTAAGTATAACTGGTTAAGGAAACTAGCAAAGTAATAAAAAATATAAAAAATTAAGTTGGGAGTAACTTTGTTAGCCTCATTCTAATATACTTCAATCTCTCTCTAGAAACAGCTTGGCACAATTATGCACCTGTTGACAAAGGAGGCTGTTCGTAAAATCTGCAGACTATTCCTAGAGGTCTCTGCGGCTTTACAAAATGAAAATGAGAAACTGAAGATCAAGGTGGAGCAGATGGATATAGATCTGAAGGCGATGGTTGAGAAGGGTGAGGGACGAGAAGAACCGAAAAGACCAACCCACATTCTGCACAATGGAAAGATCTTTCAAATTAAGCCAGTTGGTGAGTGAGGGCCCAGCAACTCATCACGGTCTATGGTTTACTTGTACTGATAGTTTGTCTTCCACCTGTTTTTAAAGGGAAATGTTGTAAAGTTTTATCTGCTTGTTATTTAAGATCTCTCAATGATGCCTGTTAACAATGTGAAGACAAACACCGTGGTCTCAGCATTGCTCAGCATGGGAGATGTCAGTCAAGTAAACACTGTCATCGTACAGGAAGAGGTATGTCCTTGTAACTTATGTTCATTTTCTGTGTATGATTTTAACAAATCTGTCAAATGTCTGTCTATATTAAAATAATGACTCCTCCATTCCAGACTACTGCGAGAAATACAGGCTCTAGCACCGACCCTGTGAAGGAGAGGAGTCAGGTGAAATCAGGAACTAAAACGTCAGTCATTAAAGGTAATATCCCAAAGAAACATGGGTTCAGGCCTAAATGGCACCCCAGGGCTTGACATTCAGACATTTGTCAGAGTCAACTGAAAGTTAATGGCAAGATCTTAGGGAAAGCGGATGATGCACGCATAATTTCAATAGCAGGTGATTTTATTTTTCATATGCGGGCTGAGCTTATTATAACCTACCCTCCATACCAAAACAATTACATTTTAACTTGACAATGTCATATTTACAGTGATTGTTTAGAGGGAAAATATAAAACCTTGGCAAAATCTTTTTTTTTTTTAACAGTCATCAGGATGTTGTAGGGCCCTGTAAAATCCTTAATTTGTCATTCAGTTTTCCAGGTTTGGTTTTTGGGTTTCTGAGGTTTTTTCCTTTGTTTTGACTCTCAAAATCCTACTTTTCTTTGGAGAAAAACAACCAAATTGGATGTTCCAAGTACACAACCATGCTTAAACCACAACAATAGACCACTTTTGAGGTCTGGGATTAATTATTTTATTTGATCTTTTATTGGGGGAGTGTGTAGTTACCCTTTAATTCAGTTGTGCACCCTGGCAAGAGACCTTTGTGTTTGGCTAGCGGTGTTTCTGTAGCCTACCGTACAATGTATAGTGTGCATCACTGGAGGTTGGTGCCACCTTAATTGGGGAGGATGGGCTTGTGGTAATGGCTGGAGTGGAATGATTTCAAATACGTGGTTTTCATGTGTTTGATGCCATTTCATTCACTCCGTTCTGGCCATGATTATGAGCCGTCCTCCGCTCACCAGCCTCCTGTGGTGTACATGTGATTGCAAAGTTTGCGAAACAAATGCCCACCTGGTTGATACAAATCATCATGATATCATTCTGCCAGGTAGGCCTACTTTGTAGTCAACATTTAATTGGGAAGTTTTTTTGGGAAAGCCTTTAAAAGGACAGTTTCGGCATGCTAACTGGCAAAAGAACATACAGGCATTACTTCTTCAGAAAGTTCCAGGAAATACAAATCACTGATGCAATCTTTTTTGTTCATGAGTTATGAGAAACTAGTGCAATTAAACACATTTTTTAATAAATTCAATACCATTTTTAAAATTAAAATCTGTCAGACAGATTTTTTTTGAAATACAGATTTAAAAAAAAACACAGCTCAGACATCAGACCAAACTTTTTAAACACCAGGTTTGTCCACCGATTCTTGCCTTTACATTCACTGGTAGTGTCACTCAGGTCAGGGCGTGACAGTACCCCCCCACAAAGGTGCGGACTCCAGCCGCAAAACCTAATCTAAAGGGGAGGGTCCGGGTGGGCCTTTTTCATGGCGGCGGCTCGGGTGCAGGACGTGGACCCCGCTCTTCCTCAGGCTTGGCCCACTTAGGTGGCGCCTCTGGAGCGGGGACCCTCGCAGCGGACCCTGGACTGAAGATCATCGTAGAGGGCGTCACTGGAATGAGGATGCTAACTGGCAAAAGAACATACAGGCATTACTTCTTCAGAAAGTTCCAGGAAATACAAATCACTGATGCAATCTTTTTTGTTCATGAGTTATGAGAAACTAGTGCAATTAAACAAATTTTTTAATAAATTCAATACAATTTTTAAAATTAAAATCTGTCAGACAGATTTTTTTTGAAATACAGATCAGGGCGTGACAGGTAGGCTAGATATCATAACTTGAAATAACTTGAAATGTATTTTGTAGTGCTTTCCTGTGCCTACCGCTCTTCTGTGAGCTGCTCCACAATCAGTTGTTTGAAGGATGCATGCTCTCGCTGCCCAGTGATATTCCGCTCAAAGTAGGCAGTGTGTGGCACAGTGTGTGGCACAGTGTGTGGCACAGTGTGTGGCACAGTGTGTGGCACAGTGTGCTAAATAATCTACATAACGAGCTAACCGCTTCAGGGATTTTTTTTTTCATCAATTAGCCTAGATTGAAAATGGCATTATATATCTTTTTTTCCACTGGCCCAGGCGAGCCACGGACATGGATGATTGACTGGCCCGGAGGGTTTCCAAAACCTCCCGAGACCAGTGGGCGGCCCTGTCAGTTGAGCCCTTCACCCTATTCACTATATAGGGGTGCCATTTGGGACACAGCCATACAGTTGTTGCTGGTACAGTTTTGTGTTGTGTGAAAGATGGCTGTCAAACCAGTCACTTACTGTAGCATAATGCCTGTATATTCCTCTCATCTGTAGGTGCTGCAGAGGCTTACAGTAAACCGATAGACTTATTCTCCTCTTCTCTCTGTGGAAGACTGGACTGTGGACTGAATACAAAGCCTTCATTTAGAGACACTGAATCCAAGGGTGAACCTATGAGAGCTGTTGTTCCAGAGGAAACAGACAGCGGGAGAGGCGGTCATGAAAAGGAAACAAGCAGCCGTACTGGGACAGGATCCATAGAATACAGCCATGGAATACAGCAGAGCATTTTCACAGAATACAGCCACGGAATACAGCAGAGCATTTCCACAGAATACAGCCACGGAATACAGCAGGGCATTTCCACAGAATACAGCCACAGAATACAGCAGAGCATTTCCACAGAATACAGCCACAGAATACAGCAGAGCATTTTCACAGAATACAGCAGAGCATTTTCACAGAAAACAGCCACGGAATACAGCAGTGCATTTTCACAGAATACAGCCACGGAATACAGCAGAGCATTTCCACAGAAAACAGCCACGGAATACAGTAGAGCATTTCCACAGAATACAGCCACAGAATACAGCAGAGCATTTCCACAGAATACAGCCACAGAATACAGCAGAGCATTTTCACAGAATACAGCCACAGAATACAGCAGAGCATTTTCACAGAATACAGCCACGGAATACAGCAGAGCATTTCCAAGCCGAGGAAACCCTTCAAGTGTGACATATGTGAGAAGACCTTCCACGCGAACTGTCTGTTGAAACGCCATATAGCAGTTCACAATAAACCGAAGCGGCCCTATAAGTGTGACATTTGTGCAAAAACCTTCCGCCTGAACTGTATGCTGACTCAACACATGCAAACTCACTCAAAAGAGAAACCTTTCAGTTGCAAAGTTTGCGGAAAGAAATTCAGTAGTAAGACAAGTCTGAAATCACATGAGTTTGTTCATGCAGAGATGAAACCGTTCACCTGCCTCACTTGTGGATGAGGTTTCGCCTCAAAGTACATGCTTGACGTACACAAGCGAGTTCACACAGGTGAAAAACCATACAGCTGTACTACGTGTGGAAAGAATTTCAGTATATCTCAAAACCTGAAAACGCATATTAGATCTGTACATACAGAACGCCCACACCCATGCTCCCAGTGTGACAAGACCTTCTGGCGTCCCGTCGAATTGCAGGACCACCAGGTAGTTCACACAGGGGAGAAGCCATTTAGATGTGAAATATGTCAAGCTACTTTCAGCTTTAAGGAGAACCTTACGAGACACCATCGAATTCACACGAAGAAGAGGCCGCACACATGTGAGGTGTGTGGAAAGACATTCATTCAGTCCACCAACTTAAAAGCTCACATGCTAGTTCATGGGGCATTAAAACCATTTATGTGTGACGTTTGTGGAAAGACTTACCTTTACAATTATCAACTGAGAATTCACAAGCTATCACACGTGGCTGATGGAGAGGGGCACTCAAGAACCAGAAAGAACAAGGCCAACCAACAAAAACAAACCGATCAACCAAAACCCTTCAGCTGTGAGATGTGTTTGAAGGGCTTCAGCTCCATCGGTTCTCTGAAAACACATGGAAGAATTCACACAGGAGAAAACATATACACTTGTTCCACATGCGGAAAGACTTTTGTCCATAAAGTTACTTTTGACTATCACCAGAAATTACACACCGGAGAGAAGCCCAATGCTTGTGGTTGTTGTGGAAAGAGATTTATTACAAAACAATCTCTTAAGATACGTGAGCTGATCCATACAGGTGAGAAACCACATAAGTGCAGTGATTGTGGGAAGACTTTTGGATTTATCGGTAATCTCAAAAGACATGAGCGAGTCCACACGGGAGAGAAGCCTTTCAGCTGTGATGTCTGTGGGACACGATTCAGACAAGCCAATCATGTCAAAACCCACATTCAAGTGCACACAGGAGTCAGGCCATACTCCTGCAAGAGATGTGGAAAAGGCTTTTCTGATTCAAGACACTTTAAAAAGCACAACTGTGTCAGTAGCTAACACAAATCTTATGATCGCACTTTCAGAAGTAAGAAATGAGGATTACATGCCATGATGTTGCAATCTCAATAACTTGGATATCTAATAACTTGAGCCAGGTGTGTATGAGTCTGAATGCTGATAGACAGTTTTTTTTGTGTGGATTTCCAAAATTATTCCATAATCTTGGCATGTAAATGATTTCTATACTGTGATGATCACATCCCTAATATTCATTGTCCAGTTATATTAGACAAGTCCATATATTAACTACACTTTTTGTTTTTTGAGATAGCCTTAACTATTAGGTTGTATGGCCTTATGGGATTCTTTAGGTGCAGGGGAGGATTAACAAATACCATTTATGCAGGGTAGAAACTAGGAGGGTGATGATGACAACAACAAAAAACTGCAGTCATTTGTGAAATACACTTTACTGTTGAAACAAGATATTTCAAGGATATGACAAAAATAAACCTGGAATAAAGACTGATACAATATTGTATGTGTGTGTTTCTGTTGTAGTCCTTTCTTATTGAGTGTTTCTGACTGTGCCTTCCACACTAGTATAGAGATCAAGTCTCCTCTCCAGAGTGTTGCCTCTTCTGGTGGCGTTTTCTGTCGTTCATTTGGGAGAAGCTTTGTCCACATTCTGAGCAGTGGTACGGTTTCTCTCCAGTGTGCATTCTCATGTGTATTGTGAGTGAGTTCTTTTGGAAAAATCTTTTTCCACAGCAGGAGCACTGGAAAGGTCTCTCTTTATTATGCACCCTTCTCACATGACTCATCACATCACATGAACGAGAAAAAGTATTTCCACATTCCGAGCAAGGATAGGCTGCTCTTTCTCCAGAAAGTTTGAACTTGTGTGCTTGCTTGTGACACTTAAATGTTTTTTCATGTGCAAAACTCTTTCCGCAATCAATGCAGCAGTACGGTTTCTCCCCAGTGTGTGTTCGCTGGTGGTCTTCAAACTGACGCAAATTTGTAAAACCCTCCCCGCAGTCAGTGCAGAGGAATGGTATTTTTCCACTTCCAGTGTGTATTTTTTGGTGTCTTTCAAACTTTGCCTTGTTTAAGAAATACTTTCCACAGTCAGAACAGTGGAGTGCCAGTTCTACGGAATGTACTGGAAGGTGTGATCGTAGTTTTGCCATGTCAGGAAATCTTTTATCACACCTTGAACAGCGGTGACGTTTCTTTTCCTTGTGTGTTAGTTGATGTTGTTTAAGCCTCTCCTTTCCTGCAAAGCTTTTGTCACAATTAGAGCAGTGGAAAGGCTTTTCTCCTGTGTGCGTTTCCCGATGTCTTTTAAGATGATATCCGCGAGTAAAACTCTTATTGCAGTCGGAACAGTGGTGACGCTTTTCCCTTGGTGAGATCTTCTCTGTGTGTTTTCGCTGGTGCTTTTTCAACGACCATAACAGTTTGAATCTCTTCCCACAGTCGGGGCAAAGGTGAGGCCTTTCTTGACTATGTACTTCCATGTGTATTTTTAGTTCTCCAGGTTCAGAAAAGCTTTTATCACAGTACAGACAATCACCCTCTTTCTTATGTGTCCTCTGGTGACTTTTCAGAAGATCCGAGCGGGTAAAACTTTTCCCACAGTCAGGGCAGCGAAAATGTTTCTCTCCCGTATGCGTTCGCTGGTGTAGTTTAAGTTTATCCACCTTAGAAAAACTTTTACCACAATAAGAGCACTCAAGAAGCCCCAAAGTATGTTTTTGTTGGTGCATTTCAAATGCATTTAACAACTGGAATCTCTTCCCACAGTCTGGGCAAAGGTATGGCTTTTCTCCAGCATGTACATGCATGTGTGTGTTCAGATCCTCTGGTTTGGAGAAACGTTCTTCACAATGATTGCAGTGGAAGTATTTCCCTTTCATATGCTTTCGCTGGTGGTGTATTTTCAGATCATACGACTGAGAATAACTTTTGCCACAATCAGAGCAGTGATGAGGCTTCTCTCCCGTATGAGTTCGTTGGTGTCTTTTAAGATGATAAACTCGTGTAAAGTTCTTCCCACAGTCGGAGCAGGGATGACGCCTGTCACCTCCATTAGAACTCACAATAGGGTCATCGGAAGTATCATGATGAGGCTTCTCTCTGTTCTCCAGAGTTGTTTGGGGCAGTAGTCTTTCTGGGTGCTGATTTTTACCAAGTTCAGGCACACTGTCTACATTTGCTGCACTGCTGGTAGCTTTGAAGGTATTCTCCAGCAGGTGTTTTTCAAGCTTCTCCAATAGGACAAAGCTTTCCACACATTTAGTGGAGTGAAAATGATGTTTGTCTTTCACGTGTATTTTTTGGTGTGACTTGAGATTATCTAATCGAGCAAAACTTCTGTTGCAATCAAAGCAGTTGTGAGGCTTCTCTCCAGTATGTGTTCGCTGGTGTCTTATAAGATCCCTTACTTTTTGAAAGCTCCTACCGCAGTAGGCGCAGTAGTGAGGCTTTTCTCCTCCAGGACTGAAGCCATCAGTGTCATTAGTATCCAGGGGATCTTCTGCATTCTCCTGCGTTGTTTGAGGTTGTTGTGGTCTTTCTGAGTTTTGATTCTTCTCTGATTGGCACTGGACATTGGCTGGGCATTGCTGTTTGCTATGTGAAAGCACACTCTCTACATTTGCTGCACTGCTGGTAGCTTTGAAGGTATACTCTGGCAGGTCCTGTGGCTTTTTCACAAGTTCAGTTTGACGAATGCGTGTGACAGCTTTATCCAGTGTTAGTTCTGGGTCAAATTGTAATTGCTTGGACAATCTTCTGTCATGTAAGCCTGCGACTAGTCTGTCTCTTATCATCTCACTGAGCAGAGCTCCATAACCGCAATGTTCTGACAAACAATTGAGTGCAGTGATAAAATCCTCAGCTGTCTCTCCTGCTTCCTGTTGTCTTTGGTTGAATTTAGTTCGTTCTAATATTACATTCCTCCTAACTACCAAATGTCCATCTTGCTGTTCATTATTAGAACTGTGGAAGTGTTCCCGCTCGATCAGGTTGTCATCTTGCAGGTCTTCTGGGGTGTCCATCTCCTCTGCCTGGAAATACATTTAAAATGGCATAATTACTAATAGGCCTATCGTCTCTGTTCTCTCAAACAACATTCATTTTGTTATAATATAGCCTACTTTTCATTATGGTTAAAGTCCAAATTAGAATAGATAGCATATACAATAAATAGCTAAACAAATAACTTAGGGTCTTCACATCTTTACAGTAGTAGCTAGGTCTAATCATTTGAAATAACTAGCAGTATCAACATGATAATGATGATTTGTCATTAGGTCTAGAGATCCCTATGACATAGCATATTGATAGCATAGGCTAATGATCTAGGCTAGAGAAGGTTCATTGACAGTAGTATTAGTAGTGGACATTTCTATGTAAAATAAAACATGATCACTAGCATGTGAAGTTCATGGGAGCACATCAAATTTGGTGCCAATGAATGCTGTTCTTTTTTCAAACAGTTTAAAAAAAAAAAAATTATTCAACCATTTTTTCCATCCTAACATTTGGAATAAGCTGAGGCTTTGATTTCTGGTCCAAAAAAAGTCAGGGAGGTAAATATGCACCGACACCAATTAAATTGGACAATTAATGCTATTTCTAGGAAATGTGACATAAGCTAGGTTTCCATGACAATTGGCGACAGATTGTAATGTGAATATTCTAGAATCCGCATAAAGAAACTATGCGCATTTCCTCATCAGTGGTATGTTTCCACCAAATGGACTTGTAGCAGATACAAATCAGTGCGTGATGACATACTGCACACAAAGAAAACATCTAGCCGAACAAGTCTTAAAAGGTATTAGAAATACAGCACCAGTCAAAAGTCTGGACACACCTACTCATTCAAGGGTTTTTCTTTATTTGTACTATTTTCTACATTGTAGAATAATAGTGAAGACATCAAAACCTTGAAATAACACATATGGAATCATGTTGAAACAAAATAATGTTAAACAAATCAAAATATATTCTAGATTCTTCAAAGTAGCCACCATTTGCCTTGACAGCTTTGCACACTCTTAGTATTCTCTCAACCAGCTTCACCTGGAATGCTTTTTCAACAGTCTTGAGTTCCCACATATGCTGAGCGCTTGTTGGCTGCTTTTCCTTCACTCTGCGGTCCAACTCATCCCAAACCATCTCAATTGGGTTGAGGTCGGGTCATCTGATGCAGCCCTCCATCACTCTCCTTCATCAAATAGCCCTTACACAGCCTGGGGTCTTTTGTCCTGTTGAAAAACAAATGATAGTCCCACTAAGTACAAACCAGATGGGATGGCGTATCACTGCAGAATGCTGTTGTAGCCATGCTGGTTAAGTGTGCCTTGAATTCGAAATCACGGACAGTGTCGTTAGCAAAGTTAGCAAATTACCATCACACCACCTCCTGAATTCACGCAGTCTCCTCTGAACAGTTGAGATGTCTGTTACTTGAACTCTGAAGCATTTATTTGGGCTGCAATTTATGAGGCTGGTAACTCTAATTAACTTATCCTCTGCAGCAGAGGTAACTCTGGGTCTTCCTTTCCTGCCTGTCTGGTTGATGGTATTGTTCCTCTGTGTGTGATCTCTCCATGGTACACACAGCGGGGAGGGGAAGTGCAACCAGTGTAATGAGACAGGAGCATCCTTCCTGACTCTGTGTGTGTGAGAGAGAGTGATTTACTAATGAGTGTGGAGTGCATGAACGTGGACTGCGAATGGGTACATGAGGACTGGGGCTGTGATGATACCAGTATTGCAAACAGATCAAACTCTTTGGTCTTTTAATAACTGCTGTATGTAAAACATTGTGTGCTTAAGATTGAACAATGTTACTGATGATGTTTGTTTCCAACATTAGGGCTGTTTTTCTAAAGAAGTTCAATCCACTGTGTGTTTCCTGGCCACGATACTACCGAGTATCGCCATACTGGTACCGTCCTGTCCCTAATGAGTACCAACTTATTGTAAAACACACATCCCATAGCAGTCTATTTTCCCATGGGAAGAAACACAACAGTGGACAGTGTGGCTGTGGCCTCCTTCCATGTGTGAGACTGCAGTACTACCAGTTTGGTCTAGTTAGACTACAGTACTACCAGTTTGGTCTAGTTAGACTACAGTACTACCAGTTTGGTCTAGTTAGAGACTACGGTACTACCAGTTTGGTCTAGTTAGAGACTACGGTACTACCAGTTTGGTCTAGTTAGACTACAGTACTACCAGTTTGGTCTAGTTAGAGACTACAGTACTACCAGTTTGGTCTAGTTAGACTACAGTACTACCAGTTTGGTCTAGTTAGAGACTACGGTACTACCAGTTTGGTCTAGTTAGACTACGGTACTACCAGTTTGGTCTAGTTAGACTACGGTACTACCAGTTTGGTCTAGTTAGACTACAGTACTACCAGTTTGGTCTAGTTAGACTACAGTACTACCAGTTTGGTCTAGTTAGACTACAGTACTACCAGTTTGGTCTAGTTAGACTACAGTACTACCAGTTTGGTCTAGTTAGACTACAGTACTACCAGTTTGGTCTAGTTAGAGACTACAGTACTACCAGTTTGGTCTAGTTAGATACTACAGTACTACCAGTTTGGTCTAGTTAGACTACGGTACTACCAGTTTGGTCTAGTTAGACTACAGTACTACCAGTTTGGTCTAGTTAGACTACAGTACTACCAGTTTGGTCTAGTTAGAGACTACAGTACTACCAGTTTGGTCTAGTTAGAGACTACAGTACTGCCAGTTAGGTCTAGTTAGAGACTACAGTACTACCAGTTTGGTCTAGTTAGACTGCAGTACTACCAGTTTGGTCTAGTTAGAGACTACAGTACTACCAGTTTGGTCTAGTTAGACTGCAGTACTACCAGTTTGGTCTAGTTAGACTACAGTACTACCAGTTTGGTCTAGTTAGACTACGGTACTACCAGTTTGGTCTAGTTAGAGACTACAGTACTACCAGTTTGGTCTAGTTAGACTACGGTACTACCAGTTTGGTCTAGTTAGACTACAGTACTACCAGTTTGGTCTAGTTAGACTACGGTACTACCAGTTTGGTCTAGTTAGACTACAGTACTACCAGTTTGGTCTAGTTAGACTACAGTACTACCAGTTTGGTCAAGTTAGATACTACAGTACTACCAGTTTGGTCTAGTTAGAGACTACAGTACTACCAGTTTGGTCTAGTTAGATACTACAGTACTACCAGTTTGGTCTAGTTAGACTACAGTACTACCAGTTTGGTCTAGTTAGAGACTACAGTACTACCAGTTTGGTCTAGTTAGAGACTACAGTACTGCCAGTTTGGTCTAGTTAGAGACTACAGTACTGCCAGTTAGGTCTAGTTAGAGACTACAGTACTGCCAGTTAGGTCTAGTTAGAGACTACAGTACTACCAGTTTGGTCTAGTTAGAGACTACAATACTACCAGTTTGGTCTAGTTAGAGACTACAGTACTACCAGTTTGGTCTAGTTAGACTACAGTACTACCAGTTTGGTCTAGTTAGACTACGGTACTACCAGTTTGGTCTAGTTAGACTACAGTACTACCAGTTTGGTCTAGTTAGACTACAGTACTACCAGTTTGGTCTAGTTAGACTACAGTACTACCAGTTTGGTCTAGTTAGACTACAGTACTACCAGTTTGGTCTAGTTAGACTACAGTACTACCAGTTTGGTCTAGTTAGACTACAGTACTACCTGAAAGTAATGATGGACTGTCGTTAATCTTTGCTTATTTGAGGTGTTCTTGCCATAATATGGACATGGTCATTTAACAAATAGGGCTATCTTCTGTATACCACCCCTACCTTGTCACAACACAACTGATTGGCTCAAACGCATTAAGAAGGAAAGAAATTCCACAAATTAACTTTGAACAAGGCACACCTGTTAATTGAAATGCATTCCAGGTGACTACCGCATTAAGCTGGTTGAGAGAATGCCAAGCGTGTGCTAAGCTGTCATCAAGGCAAAGGGTGGCTACTTTGAAGAATCTAAAATATACAAAATATTTTGATTTAACACTTTTTTTGGTTACTACATGATTCCATGTGAGTTATTTCATAGTTTGATGTCTTTGCTATTATTCTAGTGTAGAAAATTGTAAAAATAAAGAAAAACCCTTGAATGAGTACCAGTCAAAGTAGAAACCTTTGACTGGTACTGTACATCCAAACAATAACGTTGAAGTAAAGACCCCTGCCAACTAATATTAACATTTAGACTTGCAGAAACTATTTAACTTCTGTAAGTTTAAGAAATCTTGCTTCGTGTCTTGGCATTCTGTTACCAAACACCCACATCTTTAAAATATTTTTTTTTACAATTTATTGAGTGTTAAAGTGCATCATTATGTTGCCAAATCAGTAAAAGAATGACCAAAAAAAATCAGTAACAGAATGACTGCAACTGAATTAGTTACAATGGGAATTCATAGTAGTCACAAACTGTCCTCACTTCCACTGGCATACTCTTATGTTCAGCTCATAACTGTTTACTTTCTCTCTCTCTCACCTGGTGGTCAAAGCAAGTGTGAGAGAATCTGGACAACCCCTCCCTCTCTCTTCTCTCTCCAGTTAATGTCACTGCTCCCGGCTCTTAATGACACCTACCCATGAGCCCCCTCTTTCAATTCACTGTAACCAGCCCTCTCACCCACTGAGCCCCAACCAACACCGGACGTCCATGGACATTTGAAAAGTAGTTACATTTGGTCAGTCCAAATCTGAACCAATCATAGACTTCTGTTTCACAAGTTTGGACAGCACAGTACAGTAAAGAAAAGTAGAGTATAGGACAGTACAGTATGGTACTCTACAATAATTAATTACAGTAGTGTACACTAGAGTAGAGTACATTTTAAAATGTAGTGTATTTTACTCTTCTGTGCTATACTTTGATGTCCAAACTTGTGAAACATAGATGTCTTTGATTAGTACAGATTTTTTTAAGCACTTTATAAAATACAATTGATTGATTTGGTCCAGACCATCCAAATGTCCTTTTGTTTGCGAGCTCATTAGGAGAACAGCCAGTCTGGAAAATAATACCCAAACATGCAAAGGAAATATACTACATTTGTCTACCTTTGTGTCTATTCAGCAGCCATGATATCATTATGTTCCTGGGTGTTAATCCACTTCACTTATGGTAGTTCAAAAACACGCAGTCTTTCTGCAGACATCTTTGAATCTTACTTTGGAGTAGATATTTATGTTTTTGGAAAATGCTGTCACAAAAAAACGCAGGGAGATTTTACCATCATTCTGTTACTAACCTTTACATCTGCACTGTTCGAGTAAATGTGTTTTTGTACAATTTTCTGGGTATTATTAAAAGTAGGCCTTGTGCATAGAGCTGTATGGTTTGTTTAACTTTGCAATCAATGGTTATTGTTTGTCATACTTTTAAAGTGAAAAATAGTAGTCTCCGCGTCATTCTGTTACCATGGAATTGCCCGGCTCCTCTTCATCTCGGTTCTCCTGCATTGGTTGGGGTAGTCCTGCGTCTTTTTCAAGTTCCGCCATTTTCTCTGACGTGTTTTGAATGACAACAGAAGAGGTTCGGGTAAAACCAGAGGCTGCAAACCACCGAAGTCTGCTATACTAATCTATACAAAATAGTTTTTGCTGGTAGTAATTTAAGCTTTTGGTTAGATTTATATTCAAAGGAAAATAAAAAGCTTATCTCACAAGATCCTTGCTGCTGCACGTCTATCCACTGTCTGGTTAGCTATTCCTCTCTCCACGTGTGTGTCGTGAGCAACATTAGCGTGAGCAACAATAGTGTCATCCGCGGTTCGTTTTCAAAATATCAGTCCCTCATTGAAACCGATGCAAACTGATGAAAACATGCCACAATTGGACAACATAATGCTAAGCAAGGTTGAGATGTTATATAAATTCTCAAAACACATTTAATTGATTAATTTGAATGAGGTGAAATTGCTGTATTCAATGTATTTGAATTCAGAATTACTTTGGGGGCATACATATATGCACTGTACAGCCTAAGGTATGTAATGTACACCTATGAAATGGGGTATCAGCCTACTCAGTGACACCCACAGAACACAACTATGTAGAGTTTACACATATTGGCGTCCTAGCTCTTATTACAGGACTTTGACTGTGGGAAATCACCATCCCAGTCAGTCTATTGTGTATTGGGCATTCATATCGCACTGTACAGCCTGAGCTACGAATTGTGTACCCATGAAATTGGGTATCAGCCGACTCAGTGATACCCACAAAACAAGGTTTGAATGTTATATAAATGAAACAAAATAAATTTATTAGGTCATTTTTACAAAAACAACTAAAAATCTGTTGAAATCACACTGTGGATGTATTTGAATGTATTTGAATTCAGAATTGCATTGGGGGCACCATCCCACTTCAAAAAAAGGTGATTTCCCACAGTCAAATTTCTGAAATAAAAGCTAAGATGCTAATATTTGTGTAAACTCATAGTTATGGCTGTAACGGGAGTATATTTTAAGAGTTTCTCTGAGCAACTTTGGTCAGTAACAAATGTATTTTGATAACGCTTTCAGAGCTGTCTACGGGAGTGAACGCTATTTATAATAAGAATTACATGGAAAATGGCTGGCCCTCCCTTCAGCAAAATATATTTTATACCCTCCCTGACCCTCCCCTATACCCCAAATAATAATTAAAACAAAGTGGATAGCAGAGAACCTGTCTGCCGTTTACCCTCACTTCTTGGACAGACCAGAGCCTTGAATATGCAGTTTTAGAAACTGTTCTTTGTCTTGTAAGCATTATATGGCAAGGAATATTGATAGTGCAAAGGGCTGCAGGCCAGAAGGTTGTGAGTTCGCAGACTACCGTGGACAAGAGTAGGGGTGGAATTAATCTATCATCGTATTTGCTGGCCGAGAAAAAAATAGCTTTTTAAACTCAGCTAAAAAAGAAACATCCCTTTTTCAGGACTCTGTCTTTCAAAGAGAATTCGTAAAAATCCAAATAACTTCACAGATCTTCATTGTAAAGGGTTTAAACACTGTTCCCCATGCTTGTTCAATGAACCATAAACAATTAATGATTATGCACCCGTGGAATGGTCGTTAAGACACTAACAGCTTAAAGACAGTAGGCAATTAAGGTCACAGTTATGAAAACTTAGGACACTAAAGAGGCCGTTCTACTGACTCTGAAAAACACCAAAAGAAAGATGCCCAGGGTCCCTGCTCATCTGCGTGAACGTGCCTTAGGCATGCTGCAAGGAGGCATGAGGACTGCAGATGTGGCCAGGGCAATAAATTGCAATGTCCCTACTGAGACGCCTAAGACAGAGCTACAGAGAGACAGGACAGACAGCTGATCGTCCTCGCATTGGCAGACCACGTGTAGAACACCTGCTCAGGATCGGTACATCCGAACATCACACATGCGGGACATGTACAGGATGGCAACAACAACTGCCCGAGTTACACTAGGAACACACAATCCCTCCATCAGTGCTCAGACTGTCCGCAATAGGCTGAGAGAGGCTGGACTGAGTGCTTGTAGGTCTGTTGTAGGGCAGGTCCTCACCAGACATCACCGGCAACAACACCGCCTATGGGCACAAACCCACCGTCGCTGGACCAGACGGGACTGGCAAAAAGTGCATTCTCTGACAATTTTGTCTCACCAGGGGTGATGGTCGGATTCTCATTTATCGTCGAAGGAATGAACGTTACACCGAGGCCTGTACTCTGAAACGGGATCGATTTGGAGGTGGAGGTTCCGTCATGGTCTGGGGCAGTGTGTCACAGCATCAACGGACTGAGCTTGTTGTCATTGCAGGCAATCTCAATACTGTGCATTACAGGGAAGACATCCTCCTCCCTCATGTGGTACCCTTCCTGCAGGCTCATCCTGACATGACCCTCCAGCATGATAATGCCACCAGCCATACTGCTCATTCTGTGAGTGATTTCCTGCAAGACAGGAATGTCAGTGTTCTGCCATGGCCAGCGAATAGCCCGTATCTCAATCCCATTGAGCACGTCTGGGACCTGTTGGATCGGAGGGTGAGGGCTAGGGCCATTCCCCCCAGAAATGTCCGGGAACTTGCAGGTGCCTTGGTGGAAGAGTGGAGTAACATCTCACAGCAAGAACTGGCAAATCTGGTGCAGTCCATGAGGAGGAGATGCGCTGCAGTACTTAATTCAGCTAGTGGCCACACCAGATACTGACTGTTACTTTTGATTTATATCCCCCCTTTGTTCAGGGACACATTATTCAATTTCTGTTAATCACATGTCTGTGGAACGAACTGGTTCAGTTTATGTCTCAGTTGTTGAATCTTGTTATGCTCATACAAATATTTACGCATGTTAAGTTTTCTGAAAATAAACGCAGTTGACAGTGAGAGGACGTTTCTTTTTTTGCTGAGTTTATAAACATTTCATGCAATTGTACTTAATTTTACATATTAGCAGAATTTTTTTTTAATACCACAGAAATTACAGAAATAACAAGGGAAGAATGGACAGAGAGATGGGCATATGTATTCATCGTAGCGTATTTTTCCAATTCCAAATCAGTATTTGCAACAAAACTGTCCCTATTTGAATTATTTGCAATCTGAGACGTCATTAGGCATCTGAGCATGGTACTTTCAAAAGTTAGGTCTACTCTGTCCGGGGTGGAAAGGTAATCCTATCTACTCAGAAAGATGTCAACTTTAACTGCTGGCTACTCTTCTTCTGTGGCTTAACCCAACGAGAGAAGGTCACAAGTGTTTCCTTAAAGCTGTCTGGGTTTAAACATCTGCTATTGTACAGAAAGTAAATAGCTTAATCAATTGATCACTTCCCAATCAAAGTATATTTTTGTGACTATAGAAGGCTGTAACTTAGCCTCTGAATGTCTCTGGTACACAACAATTATATTTCCATATGCATCGGAGTCACGTCTTTCCTGTGCATTTTACATAAAGCATTGAGGACCAAAGCGCTGTCACAGATTGCTGTATATAATCGGATCCATTGTATTTTCTTCAATCTTAAATAACAGCCCACTGACACAGAGGTAGGCTAAATTAAAACAAAGACTCGAATTGAGGGGGTATGAGAGGGTATGCCATAGGCCTACCTTTTATTAATGAAAACGTCAAAGCACAGGCCTACCCCTTGTTAGCTTAAAGGAAGCATGGTGGGTGGAGGAATTGACCTACAAATCTACGAATATAGCAGCAGTCTGTTAAACAGGTAAACCTACCTCTTATTTCATAAATAGGAAGAAATATGCTTCAACACAAAACCCTCTTGTTATTAGTAAAGTTGAATTCAAATGAAGACTGTTAAGGACCTCCCCTTTTTTTCAATTTTCGGCCTAAAAAGATTGCCTGTTGCTCAGGACCTGAAGCAAGGATATGCTTATTCTTGATACCATTTGAAAGGAAACACTTAGAAGTTTGTGGAAATGTGAAAAAAATGCACGATAATATAACACATTAGATCTGGTAAAAGATAATACAATGGAAAAAAAACGTGTTTTTTTGTACCATCATCTTTGAAATGCAAGAGAAAGGCCATAATGTACTATTCCAGCCCAGGTGTGATTTAGATTTTGGCCAATAGATGGCAGCAGTGTATGTGCAAAGTTTTAGACTGATCGAATGAACCATTGCATTTCTGTTCAAAATGTGCCTAATTGGTTTATTAATACATTTTCAAGTTCATAACTGTGCACTCTCCTCAAACAATATCATGGTATTATTTCACTGTAATAACTACTGTTAATTGGAGAGTGCAGTTAGTTTAACAAGAATTTAAGCTTTCTGCCAATATCAGATATGTCTATGTCTGTCACGTTCTGACCTTTATTTCCTTTATTTTGTCTTTATTTAGTATGGACAGGGTGTGAGTTGGGGTGGGCAGTCTATGTGTGTTTTTCTATGTTGGGGTTTTGAGTTCAGCCTAGTATGGTTCTCAATCAGAGGCAGGTGTCGTTAGTTGTCTCTGATTGAGAATCATACTTAGGTAGCCTGGGTTTCACTTTTGAGTTGTGGGTGTTTGTTTCGGTGTGAGTGTTTGTTGCCACACGGTACTGTTTTGATTTCGTTCGTTTCATGTTTATTGTTTTGTAGTGTTCAGTTTATGTCAGTAAATAAACGTTATGGACACTTACCACGCTGCGCATTGGTCCTCCGATCCTTCTCGCTTCTCCTCCTCAGAAGAGGAGGAATAATGCCGTTACAGAAACACCCACCAACAAAGGACCAAGCAGCGTGGTAAAGGGCAGCAGCAGCAGCGGTAAAGTACACAGGACTCCTGGACATGGGAGGAGATTCTGGACGACCAAGGACCCTGGGCACAGCCAGTCTCCTCATGGCTGGGCACAGCCAGTCTCCTGCCTGTCCGGTGCTGCCGGAGTCCCCCGCCTGTCTGGCGCTGCAGGAGTCTCCCGGATTCTCCTGTCCATTCGGGACCCATGGCTAGGGTCCCCAGTCGGAGGTCGGCGGCAAGGGTCGCTGCTCATAAGAGGCCACGGGGGTGGTTGAGGAGGCGGACAAAAATTGTGGTGAAGTGGGGTCCAAGTCCCGCGCCAGAGCCGCCACCGCGGACAAGGCATTGTATTAATTAGTATGAATATTTTAAATACAGAGGATGTATTTACAGTGCTTTCTACTATTTTACAGCATCTGACTGTATTTTTCATGTTTTGAAGAGGCTCGAATGTTATGGTCCCAAAGAACGTCTGGAAGGCGGCCATGCAACCAGGCCAACAGTTTCACTACAATAGCAAGAGCGCTGAGGTTGGGTGGTTTTGATGTTGACACATGAAAAGCACCCTGAAAAGTATGTACAGATATTGAATAGACCATTGAATTACAATTACTAGAAGAGGCATAGGCCCTTAACCATGGCTATAAAAGGTGCACAGCTTTGGGGGTGAGGGGGGAGATTTCTCAGGCTCAATATAATTGTGTCTCCAAGTTCGAAGAAAATCATTGGGTCATTTTTGTGGGGTCTTCATCTCAGAATGCACATACAAGGATAACAGGTGTTGTGAAAAGAGAATACTTGCTGTTCACCCAAACCAACACTGTTTCGAATGGGAATGTCTGTTTTACTCATTTTAATTATACTGAACAAAAATATAAACGCAACATGTAAAGTGTTGGTCCCATGCTTCATGAGCTGAAATAAAAGATCCCAGAAATGTTCAATATGGGGGAAAAAAAGTGTTTATCTCATTTTGTTCACAAATTTGTTTACATCCCTGTTAGTGAACATTTATCCTTTGCCAAGATAATCCATCCACCTGACATGTGTGGCACATCAAGAAGCTGATTAAACAGCACGATCATTACACATGTGCACCTTGTGCTGGGGACAATAAAAGGCCACTATAAAATGTGCAGTTTTGTCACACAACACAATGCCACAGATGTCTCAAGTTTCGAGAGAGACTGCAATTGGCATGCTGACTGCAGGAATGTCCACCAGAGCTGTAGAAAGATAATTTAATGTTAATTTCTCTACCGCCTCCAACGTCATTTTAGAGAATTTGTCAGAACCTCCAACAGGCCTCACAACCGTAGACCATGTGTATGGTGTTATGTGGGCAAGCGGTTTGCTGACGTCAACGTTCCAACGTTCAACATTGTGAATAGAGTGTCACATGGTGGCGGTGGGGTTATGGTATGAGCAGGCATAAACTATGGACAACAAACACAATTGCATTTTATCGATGACAATTTGAATGCATGGAGATGTCTTGACGGGATTCTGAGGCCCATTGTCGTGCCATTCATCACCATCACCTCATGCTTCAGCATGATGATGCCAGGCCCCATGTCCCAAGGATCTATCTGTACACAATTCCTGGAAGCTGAAAATGTCCCATTTCTTCCATGGCCTGCATACTCAGCAGACATGTCACCCATTGTGCACGTTTGGGATGCTCTGGATCTACGTGTACAACAGTATGTTCAAGTTCCTGCCAATATCCAGCAACTTTGCACAGAAATTGAAGAGGAGTGGGACAACATTCCACAGGCCACAATCAACAGCCTGATCAAATCTATGTAAAGGAAATGTATCGCACTGCATCAAATCAAAATCAAATCAAATCAAACTTTATTTGTCACATGCGCCGAATACAACAAGTGTAGACTTTACCGTGAAATGCTTACTTACAAGCCCTTAAGCAACAGTGTAGTTCAAGAGGAAGAAAAAATTTACAATAGAATTACAATAACAAGGCTATATACAGTAGGGCAAAAAAGTATTTAGTCAGCCACCAAACATCACTGCTCTAGAGGAGATCTGCATGGAGGAATGGGCCAAAATACCAGTAACAGTGTGATAAAACCTTGTGAATACTTACAGAAAAAAATGTACCTCTGTCAATGCCAACAAAGGGTATATAACAAAGTATTGAGATAAACTTTTGTTATTGACCAAATACTTATTTTCCACCATAATTTGCAAATAAATTCATTAAAAATCCTACAATGTGATTTTCCAGATTTTTTTTCTAATTTTGTCTGTCATAGTTGAAATGTAACTATGATGAAAATTACAGGCCTCTCTCATCTTTTTAAGTGGGAGAACTTGCACAATTGGTGGCTGACTAAATACTTTTTTGCCCCACTGTACAGGGGGCACTGGTACCGAGTCAGTGTGCAGGGTACAGGCTAGTTGAGGTAATCTGTACATGTAGGTGGGGGCGAAGTGGCAATGCATAGGTAACAAACAAACAGCGAGTAGCAGCAGTGTACAAAATGTGTGTGTGTGGGGGGGGGTCAATGTAAATTGTCCGGTGGCGATTTTATGAATTGGTCAGCAGTCTTATGGCTTGTGGGTAGAAGCTGTTGAGGAGCCTTTTGGTACTAGACTTGGCGTTCCGGTACTGCTTGCCGTGCGGTATCAGAGAAAACAGTCTATAACTCGGGTGACTGGAGTCTCTGACAATTTTATGGGCTTTCCTCTGACACCGCCTATTGTATAGGTCCTGGATGGCAGGAAGCTTAGCCCCAATAATGTACTGGGCCGTTCGCACTGCCCTCTTCACGACTGTCTTGGTATGTTTGGACCATGATAGCTCATTGGTGATGTGGCCACCAAGGAAATGAACAATCAACCCGCTCCACTAGAGCCCCGCCGATGTTAATGGGGGCCTATGCGGCCCACCTTTTCCTGTAGTCCACGATCAGCTCCTTTGTCTTGTTCACATTTAGGGAGAGTTTGTTGTCCTGGCACCACACTGACAGTTCTCTGACCTCCTCCCTATAGGCTGTTGTCGTTGATCAGGCCTACCACTGTTGTGTCGTCAGCAAACTTAATGATGGTGTTGGAGTCGTGTTTGGCCACGCAGTCGTGGGTGAACAGGGAATACAGGAGGGGACTAAGTACACACCCCTGTGGGGCCCCAGTGTTAAGGATCAGCGTGGCAGACATGTTGTTGCACTACTACCTGGGGGCGGCCCATCAGGAAGTCCAGGATCCAGTTGCAGAGGGAGGTGTTTAGTCCCAGAGTCCTTAGCTTAGTGATGAGCTTCGTGGGCACTATGGTGTTGAACGCTGAGCTGTAGTCAATGAACAGAATTCTCACATAGGTGTTCCTTTTGTCCAGGTAAGAAAGGGCAGTGTGGAGTGCGATTGCATCATCTGTGGATCTGTTGGGATGGTATGCAAATTGGAGTGGGTCTAGGGTGTCCGGGAGGATGCTGTTGATGTGAGCCATGAACAGACTTTCAAAGCCCTTCATGGCTACCGACGTGAGTGCCACGGGGCGGTAATCATTTAGGCAAGTTATGGTGGTCTGCTCGAAACAGGTAGGTATTACAGACTCAGTCAGTGAGAGGTTGAAAATGTCAGTGAAGACACTTGCTAGTTGGTCAGCGCATGCTCGCAGTACACGTCCTGGTAATCCGTCTGGCCCAGCAGTTTTGTGAATGTTGACCTGTTTAAGGGTTTTGTTCTCAACAGCATTATCACACAGTCATCCATAACAGCTGGTGCTCTCGTGCATGCTTCAGTGTTGCTTGCCTCGAAGCAAGCACAAAAGGCATTTAGCTTGTCTGGTAGGTTAGCGTCACTGGGCAGCTCGTGTCTGGGTTTCCCTTTGTAGTCCGTAATAGTTTTCAAGCCCTGCCACGTCCGACGAGCTTCAGAGCTGGTGTAGTAGGATTCAATCTTAATCCTGTATTGACGCTTTGCTTGTTTGATGGTTTGTCTGAGGGCATAGCAGCATTTCTTATAAGCGTTGAGATTAGTCTCCCGCTCCTTGAAAGCGGCAGTACTAGCCTTTAGCTCGATGCAGATGTTGCCTGTAATCCATGGCTTCTGGTTGGGATATGTACGTACAGTCACTGTGGGGACATCTTCATCGATGTACTTATTGATGAAGCCGATGACTGAGGTGGTGTATTCCTTAATGCCATTGGATGAATCCCGGGAACATATTCCAGTCTGTGCTAGTAAAACCGTTCTGTAGTGTAGCATCCGTGTCATCTGACCACATGAGGTCACACCAGATACTGACTGTTTTTCTGATCCCCACCTCAGCCTTTTTTAAAGGTATCTGTGACCAACAGGAAGCACTGTGGTCCTCCTGTAACCTGCTGGTAGGGAAAAGCGTAGAGACCACCCCCAGGCAGTGGCCATGATAGCTACGGAAGCCCTGGGGTGGTACTGAAGGAAGGGGGCCTCGACCCCAGGCGAAGGGTCCCCCACAACACCCTAGGACCCGCCGGCCACGGCCTGACAGCGCTGCGGCGCCTAGGGCGATGCGCCTAGGGGATGGATCTCCTCTGGGCCCCGAAGGACGGGAAGGTAATTTTTCAGAGGAGCAGGATGAGGCGAGTTTGATAAGGACTCACCCCGCTCCTGTACAAGGGACTGAAGACAGCTTTTTAACAAAGTGACTTTTTAACATGTTTTTCATGTCTTAAAAATGTTTTACCTTTGTTAGATCATTAGTACACATTTTAAATGGCATTTACAGATTTGATGTTTACAAGGAAAGCACTTCTTATTCATGGTTGTTTTCATTGATTTTAACAACATGTTTTTTATTTATTTATTTTACCTTTATTTAATCAGGTAGGCAAGTTGAGAACAAGTTCTCTTTTACAATTGCGACCTGGCCAAGATAAAGCAAAGCAGTTCGACAGATACAACGACACAGAGTAACACATGGAGTAAAACAAACATACAGTCAATAATACAGTATAAACAAGTCTATATACAATGTGAGCAAATGAGGTGAGAAGGGAGGTAAAGGCAAAAAGGCCATGGTGGCGAAGTAAATACAATATAGCAAGTAAAACACTGGAATGGTCGTTTTGCAATGGAAGAATGTGCAAAGTAGAAATAAAAATAATGGGGTGCAAAGGAGCAAAATAAATAAATAAATGAAATACAGTTGGGAAAGAGGTAGTTGTTTGGGCTAAATTATAGGTGGGCTATGTACAGGTGCAGTAATCTGTGAGCTGCTCTGACAGTTGGTGCTTAAAGCTAGTGAGGGAGATAAGTGTTTCCAGTTTCAGAGATTTTTGTAGTTCGTTCCAGTCATTGGCAGCAGAGAACTGGAAGGAGAGGCTGTACTTGGATGTACTTTTTAACAAATTGAAATGTAACTTTCAAATGCTGTGTTTCATGCTTTGTTGCCGTTTTTATGTGTATGAAATGATGTAAAAAATTAATGAGCTGTTTTTAAAGGAAATGTGTTTATAAAACTTTTCCAAAAGAAAAAAAAATCTGTGACCAACAGATGCATTTTGGTATCCCAGTCATGAAATCCATAGATTAGGGCACAATTCATTTATTTCATTTGACTGATTTCCTCATATGACCTGTAACTCAGTAAAATATTTGAAATTGTTGCATGTTGCGTTTATATTTTTGTTCAGTATAGTAAACTTGAAGACAAAAAGGGAAGCATGATGTAAAATGCGAACCTGGTATTCCAACTGATTTTAGGCTACTAAAGCCAATAATTTACCGCTGCGCAACGGAGTTCTGATGAACAGTGGAGATATAAAATGTCAATATGATAATCACACGGTGCTATTTATCGTTGACCAGCAGATGTCCCTAATGTTCATTGTGAACAGATAATGACGCTCAGATGAATGAACCGTTTTTAGGCGCCGAAACATTCAGAAAGCCTTGTCAGATATATGTTTATTTATTTGCCCTTTTGTAATGTAACTATTTGCACATCGTTACAACAGTGTACATAGCCATAATATGACATTTCAAATGTCTCTATTCCTTTTAAAATTGTGTGACTGTTTACTGTTCATGTTTTGTTTTTTTCACTTTTGTTTGTGTATTTCACTTGCTTTGGCAATGTAAACATTTGTTTCCTATGCCAATAAAGCCTATAGAAATTAATTTAATATTAGAGAAAGGAAGAGGTACGAATGCCATTGGCCAATTAATGGGGGAACGTTTAACGCCCCCACTTAGCAGACTGTTGACCAATCGCGTTCACGTTGTCATGCTACGTCAAGAGGTTGCTTAGCTAATGTTGGGTTTCTGAGCTGGCGCCATTCACTCCCATTTCCCCATCTCCTCAAAATGATAAATTCAATTCAAAGGGCTTTATTGGAATGGGAAACATGTTTACGTTGCCAAAGCAAGTGAAATAGATGAGGTATATCTGGCCTCGTTTGGGTGTCAATGGTGGAAACCGCCCGGGGTGATCTTCTTCTTCGTTGGGGTTTAGCGGCGGTTGGCATCCAATATTACATTGCATTACCGCCACCGCGCTGGCTGATTGATATTGAATCAATTACGTCACACTGCAAACGTGCAGCGCTTTACGTGTTATAAGGTTTCGTCCAATGAGAATGCTGAGACACAAAACACTTCCGATATGCTGTCTCTTTTCTAGGGTTTCATTATATAGCACAGCCACAAAGTCAAATTGGCCATATTGTAAAAAAAAAGAATGAAAACAAAAAATGTATTTTTGGTCTTAATTTAAGTTTAGGCATAAGGGTAACCACACTGCTAAGGTTCGGTTGAAAATCACATTTTAAGGAAATTAATTGGAACAATTAGGAGGGGTTATGACTTCGTGGCTGTGGGAACTAGTGACGACCCTTTTCTAGTTTCGCTAGATGTGGAGCAGTGTGAACATATTCCAACCAAATCTATTTTCGTAGATAGCCGAACAAAAATAAACCGAATCAAGGTGATATGAACATATAGCTCGTTAAAGACATGCTTGTTTGGTTATATATTCGTCCTTGCGATGTGTTTCGTTTTATTTTAATAAACAATAACGTTACTTGACATAGCTAGCTAGTTGGCTAGCTAGCATGCTGACAAGCAGAATGAATGGGACCGTTCCTTACTAGCTAGCTAGCTTCTCCACATGTGTTTTAGCCTGTTTGCTAGTTAGCTGTCTTCTAGCTATGCAGTTGGTTAGCTGTGCCAACTAGCAAGTCTGTCTTTTCAAATTAGGTTGTCGTTTGTGTCAACTCGAGTAGCTAGTAGGCGTTGAGTCAGCGATATGAAACCGGGAAGTTATCCGAGGTAAATAACTGTCAGCTAGGTAACTATGTGACAAGTCATCGCAGGGTATAGATTGCTGTCTGTACTCTTTGCCAGCAGTATTCCAGACGCAACTACACACGATGTGGTCTAATTCAAGGCAACTGTGTGGCATTGCAAACCCAGCCTTGCATGTTATGCGAACCCAGCCTTGGTAGTGTAGTAAACCATTGTAATCAGTACAAAAAATAGTGACATGTCGTTGTCAGAGTAAAAGGGAACAATATGCACACGGTTTCTGAAATTGACCCCTGGGGTGTGAGAGCTGAGTCTGATAGAGTTGTCAGCCATGTAAAAATGTAATGTTGATATTAAGCATGTCCCATAATTTAGTTGTTTGGTTCAAGAGCATGAAGTGTTTAATTTCTGTTTCTAAATGTTTTGTTGCTGTTGCAGATGCCTCCAAAGAAGGGAGAAGGACCAAAACAACCACCGCTGATTGGACGCTTCGGGACTTCTTTGAAGATTGGGATTGTGGGATTGCCGAATGTTGGGTATGGACATGACTACAATTTAGTAGTTTCCCATAGTTGTAAAGGTAGGGTTTTGGAGAATCATTAGCACAATTCACACTATAGGGCCAACTAGGATTGCACATTTTGGAATATTCAGAGATGGAGACTTTCTGTGGGAAAATCAAATCAAACTTTATTTGCTACATGTGCCGAATACAACATGTGTAGATTTTACCGTGAAATACTTACTTACAAGCCCTTAACCAACAGTTGTTCAAGAAGAAAATATTTACCAAGTAGGCAAAAAAAAAATTATAATAAAAGTAACACAATAAGAATTACAATAACGAGGCTATATACAGGGGGCACCGGCTATATACAGAGGGCACCAAGTCAGTGTGCGGGGGTACAGGCTAGTTGAGGTAATCTGTGCATGTAGGTTGTGGTAAAGTGACTATGCATAGGTAACAAACAAACAGCGAGTAGCTGTTGAGGAGCCTTTTGGTCCATGACTTGGCGTTCCGGTACCGCTTGCAGTGCGGTAGCAGAGAAAAGTCTATAACTTGGGTGACTGGAGTCTCTGCCAATTTTCTGTCCTTCCTCTGACACCGCCTATTATATAGGTCCTGGATGGCAGGCAGCTTGGCCCCATGTGATGCACTGGGCTGTTCACACTACCCTATGTAGCACCTTACTGTCAGATGCCGAGCAGTTGCCATACCAGGCGGTGATGCAACCGGTCAAGATGCTCTCGATGGTGCAGCTGTAGAACCTTGTGAGAATCTAGGGACCCATGACAAATCTTTTCAGTCTCCTGAGGGGGAAAAGGTTATGTGGTGCCTTCTTCATGACTGTCTTGGTGTGTTTGGACCATGATAGTTTGTTGGTGATGTGGCCACCAAGGAACTTAACTCTCAACCCACCCACCTTTTCCTGTAGTCCACGATCAGCTCCTTTGTCTTGCTCACATTTAGGGAGAGTTTGTTGTCCTGGCACCACACTGCCAGTTCTCTGACCACCTCCCTATAGGCTGTTGTCGGTGATCAGGCCTACCACTGTTGTGTCGTCAGCAAACTTAATGATGGTGTTGGAGTCGCGTTTGGCAACGCAGTCGGGAGTAAACAGGGAATACATGAGGGTACTAAGTAGGGGAATTAACGGAAATGTATGCAAATGAATATTAATACCATTTAAATGTAGATGTTTTTTGCATTGGATATATTTACCATATCATAAGGAGACAGAAACATACACCTTTTACCTTATCATAAGTAGACATAATTGCAAATGATTAAATCCTTCCAATAGAAATAAAATTAACTATTTAGTTATGAATTGAACTTTAATTAAATGAGTTGACTTTTCACATGGGATGATTTCACTGAAAAACAAAAGGGAATATTGAATGATCCCCAATGATCCATCGCATTTCCCAAAAACATTTTCAACATACATCTGTAAAATGATAGTCTAGAAACTAAAGCTTTGGTTGTCTTCCTCTCAGGCTTCCATGTCTTCTCCCTGGACCTCCTCAATGTCCACCTATTGAACATCAGACTCTGAGGCCTCATCTTCACTGTCACTTTCCAACCTTGTTGAGGTTGGCTCGTTGTCAGGCTCAAAAATCCTCAAAATTGCCCTGATGGCCACCAATTCTTCAACCCTTGTATTGGTCTGTTGGCCTGTTGCATGCTTTTACATTTTTTATTTTATTTCACCTTTATTTAAACAGGTAGGCCAGTTGAGAACAAGTTCTCATTTGCAACTGCGACCTGGCCAAGATAAAGCAAAGCAGTGCAACACAAACAACAACACAGAGTTACACATGGAATAAACAAACGTACAGTCAATAACACAATAGAAAAGTCTATATACAGTGTGTGCAAATTAAGTAAGGAGGTAAGGCAATAAATAGGCCATAGTGGCGAAATAATTACAATTTAGCAATTAAACACTGGAGAGATAGATGTGCAGAAGTTGAATGTGCAAGTAGAGGTACTGGGGTGCAAAGGAGCAAAATAAATAACAGTATGGGGATGACGTAGTTGGAAGGGCTATTTACAGATGGGCTATGTACAGGTGCAGTGATCTGTGAGTTGCTCTGACAGCTGGTGCTTAAAGCTAGTGAGGGAGATATGAGTCTCCAGCTTCAGTGATTTTTGCAGTTCGTTCCAGTCATTGGCAGCAGAGAACTGGAAGGAAAGGCGGCCAAAGAGGAATTGGTTTTGGGGGTGACCAGTGAAATATACCTGCTGGAGCGTGTGCTACAGGTGGGTGCTGCTATGGTGACCAGTGAGCTGAGATAAGGCGGGGCTTTACCTAGCAAAGACTTATAGGTAACCTGGAGTCATTGGGTTTGGCTCCAGGTCATGTAGTTAAATGATGATGTAGTTCAAATTCCCAAAATTCCCAGGCTTAACTTCCCATGGACAATTTCCGGAAATTTACAGGAAAGTTTCCGACCCTTTGCAACCCTAGGGCCAACCCAACCTGTACTGTTCTGGCTTTCCAGCAACTGTGGTGGCTGCATGTCACTACAGTGCAATTCAGACAAATGTATCTGCTTTTGTTGTTCAGTAGACCCTACCATGCAGATGTCTTGGGCTGTAGAATAGTGACAGACTTTGTCTCGTAATTTTTGTCTACAGGAAGTCAACATTCTTCAATGTGCTGACCAAGAGCCAGGCCGCAGCAGAGAATTTTCCCTTCTGCACCATCGACCCCAACGAGAGCAGAGTACCCATCCCTGACGAACGCTATGACTACCTCTGCACCTTCCACAAGCCCCTCAGGTAGAGTTGTGTGTGTGAGCAGAGTGCCCATTCATGTAGAACGTTACAACTACTTCTGCACCTTCCACAAGCCTTGGAAATGTGTGTATGAGTAAACACTCTGTACATCAAGTTTGTACATCAAGTTTGTGTGTAACTTCTCCGTCTCTTTCTCATTGGACAGTAAAGTCCCAGCGTTTCTAAATGTGGTGGACATAGCTGGGCTGGTGAAAGGTGCTCACGCTGGACAAGGACTGGGCAACGCCTTCCTGTCTCACATTAGTGCCTGCGATGGCATCTTCCACATGACACGTGAGTTTAACACACACTCGCAGAAACGCACTCACACACATGCACTCAATCACACACTGTAATCCTGGTATACATTTCGCATTAAAACCGCAAGCATGGGAAGCTTCCATTCTAATCAATAGGGCACTCACACCTACTCGATGCTAGCACAGTTCAGATGTGCATGCACAACAACAACAATATACTCAATTCCTATTTTATCAGCTTTGTGAAGTCTAGCACCATGGTGTAACCTGGACATAATTGAGTGTTTCTGTGTGTGTAGGTGCGTTTGAGGATGAGGACATCATCCATGTGGAGGGTAATGTGGACCCAGTGAGGGACATTGAGATAATCCATGAGGAGCTACGGCTGAAAGATGAGGAGTCTCTTGGACCAATCATAGATAAGTTGGAGAAGACCGCTGTCAGAGGAGGAGACAAGAAACTCAAACCTGAATACGTGAGTAGAGTGTGTGTGTGTGTGTGTGGGGTGGTTGATCAGTGCCCTATTGGGTCTGAGACTGAGGTCTGAAGCTGTGTGAGTGGGCTTGATTCAAGCACTTGAAACACTTTCCCATGCCCTCTCATAGATCTTTTGAGACCCACAGGCGTGCCTAGGGAGAAGGGGCCACAGATAAAATCAGAATTCAGCATTTGTTTACTCATATTCTCTCCTTTCATTCCCTTCTCTTGTTCCCTTCTTCCCTCATACCTCACTCAGGACATCATGTTGAAGGTAAAGAACTGGATTTCAGAGGAGAAGAAACACGTCCGCTTCTACAATGACTGGAACGAGAAGGAGGTACGACTATGTGTGTGTGCTCACAAAAGACAGAGAGCAGAGTACCATTAGTTGCAGGGGCCTGTATACCAGCACACACACATCTAACCCAGTGTGTGTGTGTGTTTATGCAGATAGATGTGCTGAACAAATACCTGTTCCTCACCTCCAAGCCCATGATCTACCTGGTCAACCTCTCAGAGAAGGACTACATCAGGAAAAAGAACAAGTGGTCAGTGGGTTCTCTTTCTTAATTCCTTATTCCTGCTTTCTAAATCTTATGTTATTTGGGTTGTGATGCCTGGCAACCATTATCTGAGGAGCTGAAATGCTACTTGTTGAGGGTCTGAACTTTACTTGCAGTAGGGGTTTATTTTGTGATTGTGGCATTTTGTGCAAAAGAAACACTGACAGTTTTGTATGTGCAAAAAACCCTGACTGTTTGGTTTATTAAAGAGCAACTTCAATCAAAAATCAACTTTCTTTTTCTAATGTAGAGGATCTTTTCTCTATGTATATACATAGGATTGTTTTCTCTTAAATATGCATTCTCTCCCAGGCTGATTAAGATTAAGGAGTGGGTCGATGCCCATGACCCAGGGGCTATGGTCATACCAGTGAGTGGAGGACTTGAGGCCAAACTACAGGACATGACCGACGAGGAGAAGGACAAATACTGTGAGGAGGCGAAGACTCAGAGGTACACACACGGACAGATCAAACACACAATGAACACATTTTAAGCGGTTAACTTATTAACTGTGTATGTGTGTGTATTGCAGTGTACTGACTAAGATCATTAAGACGGGCTATGCAGCTCTGCAGTTGGAATATTTCTTCACAGCGGGACCAGACGAGGTTAGAGCGTGGACTGTCAGGGTAAGAGACACAGTTTTGTTATCTCTCTCCCACAATGAGGTGTGGGTGTGACTATCACAGCGTTATGTATTACTCCTCTCTGTCCTACAGAAAGGCAGCAAGGCGCCCCAGGCGGCAGGGAAGATCCACACTGACTTTGAGAAAGGTTTCATCATGGCAGAGGTCATGAAGTTCCAGGACTTCAAAGAAGAGGGCACCGAGAATGCTGTCAAGGTGTGTGTGATGGCATAAGTACTTGTCAAAAGTTTTTTTTGTCTAATCTTATCTGGATAAGACCATCTGATAAAGATGGCACTGTACTGGATGGCCGCCGTTTTGCGAGCTCTGACCCAACATTGTTATTTTGTGACTATTGCCGTTTATTTTTCCTTTATTTTCACGAAATGTATCCGTTGTCATTTCTTATAACCGACAATAACTTTTGAACATCATATCAGCAGTTACTTAGCCCAATTCCGGCTTCAACTTTGTGGGCTCTTAATGTAATTCCGCCCCAATTGTCCGGGTATCCAAGAGGAAATGTCGGCTTTACAGAGGGGGAATCCTGGTTGGGATTAAGGTGAAAGGAAAAGCGGCCACCTCTTCCCTCTATTCTGTTGGCCAATGTACAGTCACTTGATAATAAAATTAATGACATTTTGATTGCGGATTTGCTACTTAACGAGTCTCTTGTAACTGCAATATTTTCTACTTTTCTGAAACATTGCTTTTTGGACAAGATACCCCCCATGGCTATCCAACTCAATGAATTCTCCATTCGCAGAGAGGACAGGACAGTAGATTCAGGAAAATTGATAGGGGGAAGAGGTGTGCCTCTTCATCAACAACAAATGTTATTCTGACTCGAGCGCAAGTATGCCCCCATCGACAGGGCTGCAGTGGAGCGGGTCAAGAGCTTCAAGTTCCTCAGGGTCCAAGTCACTAAGGACTTAATGGTCCACACACATGCGTAGTCGTGAAGTAGGCACCCTTGTATTTATTCCTATGCACACTCTCAGGACTCTACATACTCACACACACTGACACTCCAACATACAACATTCACACACATTTTTATACTGACTCTATACACACACAAATATAATATTAATTTACGCTGATGCTACTCTATCATACATCCTGATGCCTAGTCACCTTACCCATATACTTATCTACCTCTATCGCTCCAGTTTCCCTGCACATTGTAAGTATGGTATTGGAACTGACCCTGTATATAGCTTCTTACTTTCTTGTGTTCTTATTTGTATTTGTTCTACCTTTATCTGTTAGTGCTACATTGATATTGATCACTGCATTGTTGGGTTTAGTTTGCAAGAAAGGCATTTCAATGTACTTGTGCACGTGACATTAACTTATCTTGCTAAATTACTTTGTATAATGTAAATTAATTTTTTTCTGGTTTGATTTGTCCCATAGGCTGCTGGGAAGTACAGGCAGCTGGGCAGGAACTACATCGTGGAGGACGGAGACATTATATTTTTCAAATTCAACACACCCAATGCACCCAAGGCGGCGAAGAAGTGATGGGACCAATGCGACCAATACAATAGCATAGGGTTCTTGTGTCCCGTCTCAATTTGTCCTTGAGGGCCGCAGTGTCTGTTGATTTTTCTCCCCTCTCCCTGATTATTATGACAAGATAAGAATTAATCATTCTAATTATATGTATGGTAGGATGAAAATCGAGTGCACACTGTAACCATTGAGGTCCTGACCAGGTCCTAACGTGTTTTCTGGTCAGGTTATTTTATCAGGAAAAACTCTGGGCCCTAGTCAGGACTGATCGGAACATGGAGGGACCATTATTATTATTTTAAGTAAAGTAGGCATCTCTGACCGTGCCTGACCAGAAACCACCAACGTGACTTTTAGCTTGGGACCCTGATTATCGCACCTACCCATACACTTATTATATTAAATCTATATCTTTGCCCTCCTCACACAAGACATTTGCAGCCACATTGTGAATAAGAGGAAGATATAAATAAGTCTTCTGACACCCCTGGCCACGTTCATATTTGTGGATGAGAATATTGCTTTAATTTGCTCTGGTTACAAAAGGAAAACATCATCTAGCTAGCTTGCTACTTAGCTAAACAATGGAAGGTGCACAATCCATGGCTACACAGCTAGCTGGCAAACAAGCTACCTACTCTATAAATTAGCTTGACGTGCTAGAAATTAATAGAGGTT
Organism: Oncorhynchus tshawytscha; assembly: GCF_018296145.1. Lineage (NCBI taxonomy): Eukaryota > Metazoa > Chordata > Actinopteri > Salmoniformes > Salmonidae > Oncorhynchus > Oncorhynchus tshawytscha. Next base: position 4,132,074 of record NC_056435.1, read on the forward strand.
GAGTAATACATTAAATTATCTTCTGAATCAATTTCTTTATCATGTATTGAATGTAGAAGTTTTAGTTTAATCTCCTTCCCAAAAAACGCAATCTCAGACTTTGTCAGTGAATTAGGTTGTCTCCATGGTACCCAGACAATTTTTGCCATACAATACATGCCTTCAAACTATTATAAAACCATGCCTTTACCTAAGGAAAACGTTTGAGGGACACTATGTAACACCAATTCCCTTAGGCAAGGGGAAATGACAGGTTTTGTGCAACCGGGCCTGACAAGCATTTTCATGAAAACGCATGTACTGCAACCACAATATGGGTCAACAATATACTCAATAAAACAAGACAACAGATTCCGTTTGTGTTCAAATGTGTTTTAATTGATGGGTGTTCATGTGCGTGTTGAACCAGAGTATGTATTTTGAAGTGGATGGGATGCTTGTAACAGGCTGGGGGAACATGCTGATACTGCAAAATAAATGACATGCAGTGACAGGTTCTGGGCATACTAGTCTGCGTCGTGGTTCATGCAAAAAAATATTCCATGTTGCAATGACTATTTCCCAGCACATACACGAACATTTTCAGCATAACTGAAGCAGTTCCTTACAAAAAGCAGAGGCAATGAGCAACATCTGGCTGGCAGCCTCACAGAACAATGTAGCCAAAATGTTCATGATCACTGCACTTAAATATAACAGAGCTTAGTTGCAATGTTAGCCAGCTAACCAAGTAGTGTAACAAGGTGAATATGCGGATACATTAATACGAAAATAAATATTGCTGCAATTACTTTTGCCATTTTCCCAACACTTCCTGCTCTTCAATTTCAACCATATATTCCCAGATATGAGGTTCTTGTCTAAAAACAAACAGGAAACAGATATCCCATAAAATGACGGACATATCGCTTGGCCATAGAAGTCTCACCAAACCACAAAGTTAACCAATCAATTTTGAGAAGAACGGCGGGACTTCCTGTTACGTTGCTAGCGCCCCCCTTTTTGTGTTTCCCTCACTGTCAATCAAAATAGAAAAAAAATCGACCCGAATTCACCGATCAACACAAGCCCGCCTTTGATAAAAGATAATCATGTTCGGAGTTTAGTTGATCAGATAATCTTTCGATTATTACCATTCACGATATGACTGGTACATAACATTTAACCCATCAACCAACCGGTGAGTTTGTACGTTTACAACCGATAGCAAGGCAGGCTAACTACGTCTTTTAATCTTTTGCAGGAGACCTATGCTAGGTAGTTAGCTAGTTAACAAAAGTAAACATTCAATCTGTGTCGAAATCCGCATTGAAACATTGTCGCAAAGTTAAGGTTTGCCGTTTATTCTTCATCGACTGAAGTTTGTTGTCTCTTTGCAGCCTTTTGGGAGCAGAAACCTGTGAGAAATTTAGTGTTTTGCTAATTTTTCCTTTCTCTCCATGCTAGCGCCAGAGCAACATTTGAAACAAGAGGAAATGGCTACCGCGGACGTGGAAGGCAGTCAAAGCGAATTCCTACAGCACGGCGGAGCCTCGGAAAACCAGGTACCCCAACATTTTCTATCTCGTATTTCGACTCCTCCGAGCTACTACTGTGTGGTGTTTTTAGCTAGCTAGAAGTTCACACGTTTTAAATGTTGCAGGGGGTGTAAAGCTAGTATACTTCCGCCGCTGTGTTCCCCGCTATAACGGCCACCCACTTTACCCCTCTAGAACCCGCCCATAGTGGGTAGGACACAGCCCGTCACTTGGTCAGGTCGCCGATATTTAGCTCGTCTACCTGGGGCTAGAGGGGTACAGTGGGGAAAGGAGGGGTGAGTGGGGAAACCGAACAGAGAACGTGGGAATCTGCACCCGACTACAAAAGATCTCCCCCACGCCCATGCTGTAGCGATTACGTTTTTGTCTAGCCATACTAGCTGTATTCGTTGGATGATAGAAGGGAGTCTTCAATGATTTGTCTAGTTGTGGTGACTAGCTCTCGAAAAACCCTTCTCCCTGTGTAGGCTGTTCAGCTATTAATTTCGCCCACATTTGGCTCCACAATTCCGAAGCTGTGTTTTAACATTTAGAAACGCCAATCATTGCTTTCAAAGTGGTTTTCAAAACATACGCTGATATCCGCCCTAATTTCCCGCTATGAAAGATATCTTTCAAATAATACAAAATATACTAACTGTAGCCGTTTTGCACAGATCGACAAGCTGTGTGCCTCCAGTTGATGAACTACACTTCATCCCCAGTTGTGCACACACGAGTGTTCGGAGCTCGCTAATTAGCGCAGGTGGCCGCCAATCTCTTCTTTCTTTGTAAACAAGCGATGTAACATGGAGAAATGGCGGTGTGGGAACACTAATCCTATAAAAATGTGTGTAGTAATTTAACCTTTTAGTTTAAAACCATAAATAAAAAAGTTTTCCTGATATGAAAGATACTGTACCTTCCTTATGTTTCCAAAAACGTACCCCAAGCGATGCATGTTAAAGTTTAGGGCTCTTAAACAAAACTCTCCTGTCAGAATATACTGTACCTTCGTCAATAGGCGCTGAATAGGGTAGGTGCGTCACATGCTTGAGGAAATTTGGATCCTTTCTTATCAAACCACCTAGCTATGCCAAAGTCTGTATAGCGGATTCAGAAATATTTAGGTTCATGGTTGATTTCTCATGTTGTGACATTTTTGCCTTATTGAGGGAAATGTCTTGATACTACTGTATTATTACTATTAGCAATTATTACTACTGTATTATTAGCAATTATTATTATTGCTAAGATTATATTTGGTTGTGATCATCGCAAAATAACTACTTTGGATGCAGAAGTTGTTAGCTAGAATGCTAACGCTCATTGACATAGGCGGTAGCAAAAGCAAGCCAAAGAGCCATTTTACTGGTTGAAGTTGAAGTGTCTTTTAAGTATAGTCCAGTTGATTTGCGATAATGACACAAGCATTATATTAAGCAGGGCATTCATACAAGATTTAAATCCAATTATAATCCAAAGGTGGTGTGAAATGCACTCAAAAGCAACATGTCGATAGAGGCTTTTTTTGCTGGCGTTGTATATATTACTAGTCCACTGTTGCAGATACCTATAATATAGGATTTGATATCTATTTTAACAAGATCCACAATAATTGTCTTGTCTACTGACACTGTATTGTGATAACAAACTATACTTCATGTCATTTTGCCCTATTCACAGTGTGGAGCCTACACCCTGATATCTGTCTCTGTACCTCTAGCTCTTGTCTCAGATAGTACAGAAATGTCATTTTCAAATTAATATTTTGCTTCATATTCTTTGTGAACTACAATGCAACCGCGTAAGACTTATGACCAGTGCCTTCTACATATCTGTAACTAGATCAGCTTTTTTCATTCCGCAACAGTGGATCTGAATAATAATTTATGAATGTGTGTGTCTTCTCTCTGTCAGACCACAGACATGACCGCCATCCAGCTAACAGGTTCAGACCGTTGGGAGTTGTTAACCCCGGTCTCTACAGGGAAGGATGCGCAGCAGGGAGTTGTCCACATTCCTAACTCTGGTATGATGACCTCTAACGGCCAGTATGTTCTCCCTATCGGGAACATGGACAGTCAGCCCATATACGTCACAGCATCTGGCAACGACGGCTCAGCCAACGGAGTGTCCAGCATACAATACCAGGTAGTGTACTGTTCACACGTAGGTACTTTTGGCCATGTAGTGTATGTGGACATCCCTTCAAATGAGTGAATTTGGCTATTTCAGCCACACCCGTTGCTGACAGGTGTATAAAATCGAGCACACGGCCATGCAATTTCCATAGACAAACATTGTCAGTAGAATGGCCTGTAGTGAAGAGCTCAGTGACTTTCAACGTGGCACCATCATAGGATGCCATCTTTCCAACAAGTCAGTTCGTGAAATTTCTGCCCTGCTATAGTTGCCCCAGTCAGCTGTAAAAATCGTCTGTCCTCGGTTGCAACACTCACTACCGAGTTCCAAACTAACTTTGGAAGCAACGTCAGCACATGATCTGTTCGTTGGGAGCTTCATGAAATGGGTTTCCTTGGCCGAGCAGCTGCATACAAGCTTAAGATCACCATGCGCAATGCCAAGCGTCAGCTGGAGTGGTGTAAAGCTTGTCGCCATTGGACCTTGGAGCAGTAGAAACACGTTCTCTGTAGTGATGAATCACGCTTCACCATTTGGCAGTCCGATGGACTAATCTGTGTTTGACTGATGCCAGGAAAGCGCTACCTGCCCAAAGGCATAGTGCCAACTGTAAAGTTTGGAGGAGGAGGAATAATGGTCTGGGGCTGTTTTTCATGGTTTGGGCTAGGCCTCTTAGTTCCAGTGAAGGGAAATCAGCGCTGCAGCATATGATGACATTCTAGACGATTCTGTGCTTCCATCTTTGTGGCAACAGTTTGTGGAAGGCCCTTTCCTTTTTCAGCATGACCATGCCCCCATGCACAAAGTGAGGTCCATGCAGAAATAATTTGTTGAGATTGGTGTGGAAGAACTTGACTGGCCTGCACAGAGCCCTGACCTCAACCCCATCGAACACCTTTGGGATGAATTGGAATGCCGACTGAGAGCCTGGCCTAATCGCCTAACATCAGTGCCCGGACTCACTAATGCTCTTATGGCTAAAACTGCAAGCAACAAAGTTCCAACATTTAGTATAAAACCTTCCCAGAAGAGTGGAGGCTGTTGTAGCAGCAAAGGGACCCACTCCATATTAATGCCCATGATTTTAGAATGAGATGTTTGACGAGCAGGTGTCCACATACCTTTGGCCATGTAGTGTGTGTGTGTGTGCATATATACATGCACATATCTGCAGGTACACTCACACATGCACACCTCTGTTAGCAGATGTCCATTACCAGGTCGATTATCATGTTAGCCCTTACACACAATATTCTCTACACACAAATGTCGAACTCTCTCTTCCATGTCATCCCTCAGATCCACAACTCAGATGGAACTCTGGCAGGCTTCTCTGCGCAGGGATTGGACGATGGCTCGGGCCAAATCCAGCTCATCCAGGACGGTAGCCACGGCAATATCGGAATCAGCGTCGCCACAACGACAACCTCTGACCTCCTAACGCAGGCTGGGCATATGCAGCAGATTCAGGGCGTGTCATTGGCCGGGGGCACGACCTATAGCGGCGCGGTTCCCATGGGGCTGTCGGGGGGTAACATAACTTTCCTCCCTATCAACAGCATAGACCTCGAATCACTAGGGCTTGCCGGTGCTCAGACGGTTCCCATAGCAACGACGACCGACGGTCAGCTGATCATGGGCAGCCAGGCGCTGGAGGGGCAGGAAGGTGCAGCCAAACAGCTAGCGACCCTAGTTAGTGAAGCTAACGGTAACCCAGACCTCTACGTGCCAACAACCTCATCATCCCAGCTGCCTGAGACCATCGACGGGACGGGGGTTCTGACCCAAGCTACTGCCGTGTCCGCCGGGGTTTCAGACGCATCCCCAGAGAACTACAACTCCCACAACCACCTGCAGCAAATACAGGTCAGTCATATGACATAGAATTCCCTAGGCTTTATTCCCAGCGCCCTACACCACATATAACAGTCATATTACAGTGAGCCATGATACAGGAAAAAAAGTTACTAGTCTTGTTTAACTTGTTTTCAGCAGATCATATTACTATGTACGTTGCTGTAGGTCCTCCTCAGGACACTGTTCTAAAAATACCATGACTGAATTAAGTCTGTTTCATCCAGGTGTCCACCTCTAATGCCTCGTCCTTCTCCCAGCCCATCCTACAGCTGTCGGGGGACAACCAGGGGGCCCAGGGACAGGATCTATCCCAGTCTGGGCAGACGCTCCAGAGTGTCCAGCTCGTCAACCCTGGAACCTTCCTCATCCAGGCCCAGACAGTCACTGCTTCGGGACAGATACAGTGGCAGACCTTCCAGGTAGGTTGTGCGGGTGTGTGTTTATCTGTTTCACTACCGTACGTAGGTGTGTGGGATCATGCATGTGTGTAACTCTTTCTAACGCACTCTCTCTCAGGTCCAAGGGGTCCAGTCTCTGCAGGGCCTCCAGCTCCCCCAGGCCCAGGGGGGCCAGCAGTTGACTCTGGCCCCAGTCCAGGGCCTCTCTATGGGTCAGGGAGGATCCATCACCCTGCCTAACCTCCAGACTGTTACAGTCAACTCTATAGGACAGCCAGGGATTCAATACACACAGGGAGAGGAGGCCGGCAGTCCTGCAGGTAGGAACATGCATACGTATACACACAATTACATACACACAAACCCCATCTTTCTATTTCTTACTTTGTCTCTCTCACTCACACACACACACACACACACACACACACAACTATCTCTCCCCACAGGCATCCAGATAAAGGAGGAGCCAGACTCTGAAGAATGGCAGCTGAGTGGTGACTCCACCCTCAACCCCAGTGACATCAACAACCTGCGTGTCCAGATGGATGACGAAGACATGGACATGTCCACCGGGGAGGGCAAGAGGTTGAGGAGAGTCGCCTGCACCTGTCCCAACTGTAAAGAGGCTGGAGGGAGGTGGGTTGGAAAGACGCACATAAACAATATATTAACACAAATGTATATAAAAACGTTGGATCCTAGGCTTTAGCTCAGTGGGTTAATGTCGTTGAACCGGGGTCTATACTCAGTAGGGTCACTTTCAACCACGACAATTGAAACTCCAGTGACTGCATGAAGTTGACTTTGTGTGTTGACCCCAACCCTCTCTCTTGTCACCCCTTCCTCCCAGAGGGTCGAGTCTTGGTAAGAAGAAGCAGCATATCTGTCACATCGTGGGCTGTGGGAAGGTGTACGGTAAGACTTCTCACCTCAGGGCTCACCTCAGATGGCACAGCGGAGAACGACCCTTCGTCTGCAACTGGATGTTCTGTGGCAAGCGGTTTACCCGGAGTGACGAGCTACAGAGACACAGACGGACACACACGGGTAGGAATACACACGAACACCATCTTCACTACATAACACAAGCTTAACGCTCACCACACTTATTCTTTCATCACTCTTTACCTCTTTTTCTCCCTTTCATTTCTCTGTCCAGGAGAGAAGAAGTTTGTGTGCGCACAGTGTTCAAAGAGGTTCATGCGTAGCGACCATCTGGCCAAACATATAAAGACTCACCAGAATAAAAAAGGTGTGGCTTCCTCCTCATTGTCTCCGCCCCCCAGCGACACCATCATCACCGCAGACGGAACCACCCTCATCCTTCAATCAGCTGCTGGCGGCCACGACCTCCTAGGCAATCAGGAGATCCCTCTGCAGCTGGTCACCGTGGCACCCGGTGAGGTCATGGAATGAGGATGTGGCTTATAGACTGGCCAATAAACAGGGACCGTGTGGGCTTTTTTCTCCCCCCCTTTGTTTTTTGTTTTTTATTGGTTTTTTATATATGAATATATATACGTAAATATATATGACAAATATATATATATTTTAAGTAAGAGTTATCATGACTTTATGTTTGTTATTTGCAGTCTTTTTATAGGCAGGCAAACAAATTACATTCAATGTTGTCACTATGTACACAGACACACACACACTCTCGCAAACATGAATACTCACTATGAAATGCCTTATTTTGTATCATACTGTTGTATAAAATGCTGGAGATGCATGTGTTTTTTAAGCTTTTGCAGATCATGTAATTGTGTTATGATGCAGGGAATAGGAAAAGTGTAGTAGCCCTCTCTCTAGAGCGATTGATTGAATAATTGATTATATTGAATCATCGGTCGCTTTCTCTAGAGAGTGTGGGTGAGAGAGAGACTACAGGTGGCTTCATTAACTCTTCACCTGAAGCGACAAGCATAACACCCTTTTAAGACCTTGTGAACACTGTCATAGCCATGATATAACACATTTTTTTTAAAAACATTTTTATTATAGAACACTATGACAGCGTTTAACAACCAATATCTGCATAATGTCAGACCTTTGTAATGTAGTGGTAGAGTTGGGCTTGCACACTAATTCTCCAACACATACCTTTTGATTTGTTAACAATGTTCTGATCAATTAATGTTTGGATTGATTGAAACTTTGCTAACCAATAAAGGTATGTCTGTGTGGACACTTTTATTTCCATGTAGATTTTTTCCCAGCCCTGTACCCCATGAAAGTGATGTGACCTCATGCTATTAAAGCTTGCCCGTTAAGACATGCCCTGTGGTTTCAGGTGAAGCGTTATTAGCGGTTGGATTGATTTGGTGATAAAAGTTGGCCATACATGCTGCTCTAGGGTCAGTTTAGGATTTATCCCCCCTTAATGTTTGAGGTTAGGATTTGGGGGGGGTAAGCTGATCCTAGATCTGCCTGAAGGAAACGTTGACCCACAGCAGAATGTTTGGGTCATCACTCTAGCCAACATGAGCACACTTGCAGTGCTTACTCAAGTCAAATGTGTCTTCAGTTAACTATTTTTTTTCTTCGTTTTTTAAAAACTTTTTGTTGTATAGTTACATTTTATATTCTGTTTCTATGACTAGCTTAGTTTGGGACTTGTCAGATTAATTAAATTAAAATGAGTTAAAGGACACAGGTCTGAAAATCGACTTGATTTCTCAATTGCCCACCCAAAATGGTGAAAACATTTTGAACTTGCCATTTTTGCATTTCTGGAATAGTTGAGGTTCACTGACCAGTACATTGAACATTTCAAATGGTACATCAACTATGGCTGCCGGAGCATGCACCCACTGCAAGACATTTAGTGCAGTCCAATTTTCTACCCTTCTCCTGAAGTGTGTACTCGTTCACTCACCTGCATGGATTTAAATGGAGTGGATTATGGTGGAAACTTCCTCCAGACATTTTTCTACCAATCCAATGCACACATTTGGGTGAGGGGTAGAATCTGAATCGCAATATTCTGTTCTACTCATTCTAATTCTATTATGTTTCCACTGCTCTCAGGCTAGTTGCTTCTCATTGTAAAGGAAACAATCATGCCATTATTATTTCTAAATGTTATTGTAATCTTTCCTGTCAGTATGTGCATGTCTTAGCGTCCACTTACCTGTATATTATCTTCTATTCACATTGTTAATAGAAGCCATTTTCTTTAGATAAATAATTTTGTTGTATCAAAAGCTTATTTTAATTGTTTTTTTAAAAGAAAGTGTAAAATTTGAATGTTACTTTTTGTAAAACCTTTTTTCAAATGGATCATAATTAAAGTCTGATTCCTTCCAATGACAGACTGCATGTGTGTGTCACTAGTTATTTTATGATAACAGCAAAGATGATTCCTCTCTGGTTACAGAGGTTGCAGTTCTCCTGAAAACAGTAGGTGGCAGCAAAGCCATTTGTGGCAGGATTACGTCAATTGACATCCACGAAGAACAGTTTGCCTTCAACATTGGCTTTTATGAAGAAGAAACTGCAGATTTGTTGTAATAATTATGTTCTGGTATCTTTAGCTGTTGGTTGCATTATGTTCTTGATAGAACCCTGACCTGTTCACCGGACGTGCTACCTGTCTGACCTGCTGTTTTCAACTCTAGAGACAGCAGGAGTGGTAGAGAGACTCTGAATGATCAGCTATGATAAACCAACTGACATGTACTCCTGAGGTTCTGACCTGTGGCACTCTTGACAACCACTGATTATTATTATTTGACCCTGCTGGTCATCTATGAACATTTGAACGTCTTGGTCATGTTCTGTTATCTCCACCCGGCACAGCTAGAAGAGGACTGGCCACCCCTCATAGCCTGGTTCCTCTCTAGGTTTCTTCCTAGGTTCTGGCCTTTCTAGGGAGTTTTAATTGGACACTGTGCTTCTACACCTGCATTGCTTGCTGTTTGGGGTTTTAGGCTGGGTTTTTGTACAGCACGTTGAGATATCAGCTGATGTAAGAAGGGCTTTGTAAATATGTTTGATTTGATTTTGATAGGTAATTTAAATAAGAGGCAAAGACAGTACATTTAGAGAACTGAAATGTTATCTGACTGTCACTTCATTGCAATAGTAAGAACTCGTAAGTATCCTAGCCATGTTTCCGACTAAAATAAATAATTTTATAACTAACCAAAGATAGACCAGAGCCTGTCGTTTCCAATGGTAGCAAATGAATCATAGTGGGCAGAACAGGCAAGATGGAGGGCAGAGCCAAGCACAAGCTAGAGTGCTCATGTTGTCACATTTATTTGCATATTTCCGTTAGAGAACACCTACTCTGAAGTGCTCGTGTGCAATAACTAAATTTGCCTTTACACTCGTTCTAAACAATGCCACAATGCAAAGTTTACAAAAACTCCACTCTGTTAGAGATTATAGTTTTGGAAACAGAAAACTGTATGGAGACCAATGACATAATTAGCAGAATGTCGGCCAAAATCCGTCTTGCTCCATCTTCTCCTGCTGTTGGCCTCTGGGCTTCACATTTATATATCCGGTGAAATGTCTGTCTGATTGTTCTATCTGTGACTCAACAACAGATGAAAGGAGTTTAGTTATCTTAATCTTTTACTAAAGTTTTAAAAAAGTTGCTAGCTAGTAGTAGTGTAGTCTTATTTTTTACCCGAGTTGGCGAAAATCAAATTATTGATTTCAAGACTGGGCTGAAAATCGCTCAGTTCTCATTTCGATAGCTGAGGCAGCCGATAATGCAGATCTAGCGCATCTCGGACTCCGGACTCACCTCCGACTCTTGTGTACCCTTGTGTTTGGAGTCGACTCTTGCTCTACTCTCAAAACACTGAAACAGATAGTATTTTATTGAACCTTTATTTAGTTAAGAACATATTCTTATTACAATGACAGCCTACCGTCAGATACGTACATATCACTTCATCATTACAGTCCTACTGTTAGGGTTGCGTCAATTCGAATCTGGTATCAGGATAAATATGACATTGAGTCACCGATTGTATGTTCTGTATTTTTTATTAGCTAAGCAATAAGTGGTAAATGCAATTTTCATATGTACGGGCTCTCTGTCACACCTCGCAGGGCAAAACAGAGAACTGACTTGTTCCTGACAAAGATATTATAATGTACTCTTGACAGAAGTAGTAGTAGAGACTGGGCGTGGTTTAAACTTACTCAGCCTGGGCTCCTTGCCACCCAGGGACTCTAAACCTTCACATAAGAGAGGACAAGTTATATCGTACATGTTATGTATTTAAGAAGTTATCATTCCACGACCTCACCCAAAGCAAACCAGGGGTCATCCTCAGTCAGCCCCATCTTTCTCCGAAAGTTAGATTCCGTATCTGCATCTCCTTCAGAAGCATCAAGCAACAGCATCATACCTGAAGCCTGTACCACATCTGTAACAGACTTCTTCAAACAATATATGATGCAAGCAGCACAACACACCAATAACAAAAACACAAGAATTAGGGTCAGAAATCCAGTAACCACCAGTGATGCATACTCACCAAGCCACACCCCCATCCAAGACATCCAGCCAGACTCCTCCACCCCAGCCACGCCCTTCATTTCTGCCGAAAGCTCTTCCAACCCAACCAATGCTTTTGATATACTCCCATCAGGACTGGTATTATTAGGTATAAATGTACAACATTGTTCACCAAACATTTTGCAAACCCCTGCCTGACTGGCCAGGATCCTATCTAAAGTCAATCTATTCTGCCTGGCGGTCCTGGTAGTAGCCTCCAATTTCTCGGCCATACCAGTGAGAGCTGTGTGGGTGTAATTAACGAATCTCTGTTGATTATAGTATATATAATTAATCCAAGAAGTCTGTTTAGCATCTACAATGGCTGCGCCAATAATTGGTAGTAGATGCCATAAACCATCATTCCTGTTTAGGGCCTGGAATTCCTGAGGAACACCTACTGGCACACCTAGTAGGTTGAAATGTATATTATCTGTTTCCTCAGACCAAGGTGTATCACGCTTATATCTGGAGTACGGGTGAACATCATTAGGTGCTTTTCTAGTAGATCCCAGGAGCTGATTAGCTGTAACTTCAATAATGGTTAGTGGTGTTATCAGACTGGCTAAAGCACACATACCCTGCCAGTTACCTCTAAGGACAGGTGTTAAATGCCTGTTTTGGCCACACATCCACCATATATCAGCAACACCCTTAGTTTGATTCAAGCCTTTCACTGGCCAGGGGGCATTAATGGCTATGTTACTATTACAATCTGCTGCAGGCAACCGCCCATAGTCAAAACCCCTACCTGTACCAGTGATGCAACTGTAGTTACCTCCGTACGCCTTAACACCCCATGGAGCCTTACATCAAACAGGTGTCTCACAATAAAGAAATTTGGATAACACCAATATGCAGAACTTTACTTTATTCACAATAAGTGTCTGCTTATCTTTTTAGTTGACCGGTCTAGTTTGTGAGACACACCGTCCAACGACAGCAATGGTCAATTGGCTGGCACGCCAATGTCCAGCGAAGTCCTTTACCAGATCACGTCGGGGTCACCAATTGTTAGGGTTGCGTCTATTCGAATCTGGTATCAGGATAAATATGACATTGAGTCACCGATTGTATGCTATGTATTTTTTATTAGCGAAGCAATAAGTGGTAAATGCAATTTTCGTATACAGAATATGGGCTCTCTGTCACACCTCGCAGGGCAAAACAGAGAACTGACTTGTTCCTGACAAAGATATTATAATATACTCTTGACAGAAGTAGTTCCTGCTTTCGAGCCGGCCTGTCAGAGTAGGGACTGGGCGTGGTTTAAACTTACTCAGCCTATTGTTGATTGTTGGCGCACAGGCTGGTCCCAGCCCCCTAAGCGCTTCATCGGTCAGTCGTTGTAGTTGTGTAGAATATCTATGCGCTCACACACTCAATACAGTTATCTCACACCTGGCTCCTGTTATCTAACAAAATACGGTTTGTTCCCGCAACACTACATTCTGAATGTGCCCTCACAACTCATTGCACAGGTCCTGTCTTCATGTTATTCTGTATTTTTCCATCACGAGAAAGGCCCATGGCCCTGAAACTGTTAACAATGTCTCAAGTCAGCTATGTTGCATAACACATATACCCACACAAGCCAACAGCAAATAATATTCCATCACATATGATATGGTAAAGGCTATAGTGTATAACACAGAACCTCACACTACTAGGAAGACTACATTTGCGTTCTAGAGGACTGACATGAGCATGATGCTGCCCATTTGCTGATCAACTTAACCTATAAAAGGCCTATTTTGTTTGAATATAGAACGTGATTATATATTATATACATTATATTATATACAGTATTTTGTATATATTTTTATTTGAACTTTGATTTAACTAGGCAAGTCGGTTTTAAGAACAAATTCTTATTTAAAATGACGGCCAAACCCGGATGACGCTGGGCCAATTGTGCAGCTCTATGGGACTCCCAATCACGGCCGGTTGTGATACAGCCTGGATCCGATGTCTGTAACACTGAGATGCAGTGCCATAGACCGCTGCGCCACTCGGGAGCCTCGAGCCTATTATTTGGCATGCTTTTGCCCTATTCGGACGGGTATTACTAGAAACGTTGGTTTCGTCATTATATTCCAAACATGTGCCTTGTTCCAGTGGTCGATTCACACAATCTGCTCCCTGTAATTCTAATTTATTTATATATTTTTAATTGAATTGATTTATGATGGAAGCCTGAATGTTTTTATTGTGGGTGTGGATATATTTCAACGTCATGTCTAGACGATAATAGGCTACTACAACTCATGCTCTGCTGCCAAATGCAGGCCTATAGGTGTCCCTATAGTGTGTTATGCAGCACTATACAGGATCGCTCCAATAATGGTATCTTTCCAATGGTTTGAAGCAGCTAACTAGCCTCTCCATCAGGGTGCTCTGCTGTCACCCCATTCGGTTTGGTTTGTGTCATATTGTTTGAAGTTCATCCTTGTTTTTATTACTTGTGACCGTGTACCAACCTGGGCGATACTCTGGTCTACCAGTATTGCGGCGTTGAGGGTTTGTCTTCGTTGTTTGTGTTACTTTTCTGTCCACCGGAACCCTCACGGTTTTAGCCTTCGGGTACAGGGACCGCGACTACCACGCAAGATCTGGAGACGGTGTGTTTCACTACCGTGGGCTTGCAGTTCTCCCTGAGAGTGAGCTAGGTGTTGCGAGGCGCACCACCTTTCGTTAAAGATTTTTTATAACTAAAAATGTTTTTATTTAACCTTTATTTAACCAGGTAGGCTAGTTGAGAACAAGTTCTCATTTAGAACTGCGACCTGGTAAAGATAAAGCAAAGCAGTGCAACACAAACAACAACACAGAGTTACACATGGAATAAACAAACATACAGTCAATATTAAAATATAAAAAGTCTATATACAGTGTGGGCAAATGCGGTAGGTAAGGCAATAAATAAGCCATAGTGGCGAAATAATTAAAATATAGCAATTTAACACTGGAGTGATAGATGTGCAGAAGATGAGTGTGCAAGTAGACATACTGGTGTGCAAAAGAACAAAATAAATAACAGTATGGGGATGAGGTAGTTGGATGGGCTATTTACAGATGGGCTATGTACAGGTGCAGTGATCTGTGAGCTGCGCTGACAGCTCGTGAGGGAGATATGAGTTTCCAGCTTCAGAGATTTTTGCAGTTCGTTCCAGTCATTGGCAGCAGAGAACTGGAAGGAAAGTAGGAATTGGCTTTGGGGGTGACCAGTGAAATATACCTGCTGGAGCGTGTGCTACGGGTGGGTGCTGCTATGGTGACCAGTGAAATATACCTGCTGGAGCGTGTGCTACGGGTGGGTGCTGCTATGGTGACCAGTGAGCTGAGATAAGGCGGGGCTTTACCTAGCAAAGACTTATAGATGACCTGGAGCCATTGGGTTTGGCGACAAATATGAAGCAATGGACAGCCAACGAGAGCATACAGGTCGCAGTGGTGGGTAGTATATGGGGCTTTGGTGACAAAACGGATGGCGCTGTGATAGACTGCATCCAATTTGCTGAGTAGTGTTGGAGGCTATTTTGTAAATTACATCGCCGAAGTCAAGGATCGGTAGGATGGTCAGTTTTACGAAGGTATGTTTGGCAGCATGAGTGAAGGATGCTTTGTTGCGAAATAGGAAGCCGATTCTAGATTTAATTTTGAATTGGAGCATCTTAATGTGAGTCTGGAAGGAGAGTTTACAGTCTAACCAGACACCTAGTTATTTGTAGTTGTCCACATATTCTAAGTCAGAACTGTCCAGAGTAGTGATGCTGGACGGGCGGGCAGATGTGGGCAGCAATCGGTTGAAGAGCATGCATTTAGTTTTACTTGCATTTAAGAGCAGTTGGAGGCCACGGAAGGAAAGTTGTATGGCATTGAAGCTCGTCTGGAGGTTAGTTAACACAGTGTCCAAAGAAGGGCTAGAAGTATACAGAATGGTGTCGCCTGCGTAAAGGTGGATCAGAGAATCACCAGCAGCAAGAGCGACATCATTGATATACAGAGAACAGTCGGCCCGAGGATTGAACCCTGTGGCACCCCCATAGAGACTGCCAGATGTCTGGACACAGGCCCTCCGATTTGACACACTGAACTCTATCAGAGAAGTAGTTGGTAAACCAGGCGAGGCAATTATTTGAGAAACCAAGGCTGTCGAGTCTGCCAATAAGAATGTGGTGATTGACAGAGTCGAAAGCCTTGGCCCGGTCGATGAATACGGCTGCACAGTAATGTCTCTTATCGATGGGGATTATGATGCCGTTTAGGACCTTGAGCGTGGCTGAAGTGCACCCATGACCAGCTCTGAAACCAGATTGCATAGCAGAGAAGGTACTGTGGGATTCGAAATGGTTGGTAATCTGTTTGTTAACTTGGCTTTCGAAGACCTTAGAAAAACAGGGTAGGATAGATATAGGTCTGTAGCAGTTTGGGTCTAGAGTGTCACCCCCTTTGAAGAGGGGGATGACCGCAGCAGTTTTCCAATCTTTGGGAATCTCAGACGATACGAAAGAGAGGTTGAACAGGCTAGTAATAGGGGTTGCAACAATTTCGGCAGATAATTTTAGAAAAAGGGGGTCCAGATTGTCTAGCCCGGCTGATTTGTAGGGGTCCAGATTTTTTAGCTCTTTCAGAACATCAGCTATCTGGATTTGGGTGAAGGAGAAATGGTGGGGGCTTTGGCGGGTTGCTGTGGAGGGTGCCGGGCAGTTGACCGGGGTAGGGGTAGCCAGGTGGAAAGCATTGCCAGCCGTAGAGAATTGCTTATTGAAATTCTCAATTATAGTGGATTTATCGGTGGTGACAGTGTTTCCTAGCCTCAGAGCAGTGGGCAGCTGGGAGGAGGTGCTCTAATTCTCCATGGACTTTACAGTGATAACCACAATAACAACGAAATGTGCAAACGTTGCCCAATTAGCGGGAGGGTTGGTGGCAACTTTATGTCGTGTGCGGTGCTGAAGTTCAGAACGGCTTTCAGTAAAAACCAATACAGCGCTGTGAAACACCGAGCCAGAGCTCTGATGTCATCTATAGCATGTTACTGTACAGCCACTGCGTTACATTTTCAAGCCGTATACAGGTACGAGTGTAAAGGGTTAATAAATCACAGTGGGAGCACATCAAAGTTATGAACAGGTATTCATCATTTCTTTGTATTTGACCTTCTGTCATGTTCTATCCAAAAGAGGACTTCATCAGAGGGCAAGGATATCATCAACCAGAGGATAGGGCTGCTCCTGGCTATTATCCTCAAGACTAATGCATCTGTAACTTTGTCCAGTCCTTCCTGGGATGGGAGTTTTGGAGACAGGGCTGTGCTAAAAGCACATTTGAAACCCACTACAGCCTGGGGGTGACTAGTTCCATGTTGCCAGAACTGCAGCAGAGAGACTCCTGTCTGGGAGGACTTTCTATTAACCCACCAGAGCGAACGCAACACATTAGCCTTTTTTTTCTCTATCTCCAGGGGTCTCATTTATCAACTGTGCAAAATTACAAATGATTGTGATTTATCAAACTGTTGATCGCAACATATACGCATGTTTTCATTGATAAATCAGAGCCATACTATATTTGTGCGGTCATGGACTAGCATTACAACCCCACCTGGAAAACTCCATTCACCTTTTCTGGTAACAAAAATACCCTCATATGCTGTATGATTTGGAAATGTTGGAACTGGGCCATGATAGTTCCTAAAAGAAAGAGCAATGGCAAATTTGATCACACTTCTGTCAATCTTTTGCAATTACTTTTTCATACTCAACATGCATGTGAGTGCCAGACACTGGCTGCAAATTCTGCAAGATTGATTGTCTATTCAAGTAAATGCTACAGCCCACAAGTGTATGCAAAAGAAAAACTGCTGTTTAATCTTTTTTCTATCGATAGATGATTGTGTTTTTATCTCCTGGCTTGATATAGGCTCTGAGATGAAATAGGCTATGACATTGTGCACCTATTGCACAGATATTTATCATTATGTTTTTATTCACATTATTATGAATGATTCCATTTCCCCCAAATAACAATATTTGCTGGCAATACCATTCTTCAAACACTAGAAGTTGTGCGTACGCATGGTCTGAGCTGTGCGTGGAGATACGCACCCTTTCCATCAAGTTCAAATTTGAAGAATACCAACCTTTTCAGGAAAACTGGCACACAGTTGCTTAGTGTTTTTTGTGCTTATGCACCTTTGATAAATGAGGCCCCAGAACTCGTTCCCACAGAAGCTCCCGCAGGCACTATTCTCGCTCCCGTTCCCACCACCAGTGTTTCCAGAGCCGCTCCCACAGCCCGGAATACCGTTTGTGTCAGAGCCACAGCCATTCCCCCATGTTCAACAGGCACATCGGCAACAGGGTACGTGTACACACACACACACGCACTAAATGTTTTCAGTGTCGTTGATGTGATGGTGTGTGTGTTCCAGAGTGCAGAGAACAGAATGGAATCAGACAGAGGAAGGAGATGAGAAATTTCCTCCACCACTGAACCATCAAACACAGACCAGACTCCAACCCCTGAGACCTCCAGTCCACAACCCCCTCAGCCAGACACAGACCAGACACCAGCTCCTGGCTCTGACACCCCCAGTCCACAACCCCCTCAGCCAGACACAGACCCCACCCCTGGGACCTCCTCTGACCAACTGAAGCCGTCAGTGTCTTTTAAACAACGTTAAACATTTGTATAATGCAAAAAATTTGCTACAGTTGAAGTGGGAAGTTTACATACACCCAAAACAAATACAATTAAACTCAAGTTCCCAGTGGGTCAGAAGTTCCCACATTCCCAGTGGGTCAGAAGTTCACATACAGTCAATTAGTCTTTGGTAACATTGCCTTTAAATTGTTTAACTTGGGTCAAACATGTCAGGTAGCCTTCCACAAGCTTCCCACAATAAGTTGGGTGAATTTTGGCCCATTCCTCCTGACAGAGCTGGTGTAACTGAGTCAGGTTTGTAGGCCTCCTTGCTCGTACACGCTTTCTCAGTTCTGCCCACATTTTCTATAGGATTGAGGTCAGGGCTTTGTGATGGCCACTCCAATACCTTGACTTTGTTGTCCTTAAGCCATTTTTCCACAACTTTGGAAGTAGGCTTGGGGTCACTGTCCATTTGGAAGACCCATTTGCGACCAAGCTTTAACTTCCTGACTGATGTCTTAAGATGTTGCTTCAATATATCCACATAATTGTCCTCCCTCATGATGCCATCTATTTTGTGAAGTGCACCAGTCCCTCCTGCAGCAAAGCACCCCCACAACATGATGCTGCCATCCCTGTGTTCACGGTTGGGATGTTGTTCTTTTGCTTGCAAGCCTCCCCCTTTTTTCTCCAAACATAACAATGGTCATTATGGCCAAACAGTTCTATTTTTGTTTCATCAGACCAGAGGACTTTTCTCCAAAAAGTAAAATCTTTGTCCCCATGTGCAGTTGCAAACCTTAGTCTGGCTTTTTTATGGCTGTTTTGGAGCAGTGGCTTCTTCCTTGCTGAGCGGCCTTTCAGGTTATGTCGATATAGGACTTGTTTTACTGTGAATATAGATACTTTTGTACCCGCTTCCTCCAGTAACTTCACAAGGTCCTTTGCTGTTGTTCTGGGATTGATTTGCACTTTTCACACCAAAGTACGTTCATCTCTAGAAGACAGAACGCGTCTCCTTCCTGAGCGGTATGATGGCTGCGTGGTCCCATGATATTTATACTTAAGTACTATTGTTTGTACAGATGAACATGGTACCTTCAGGCGTTTGTATATTGCTCCCAAGGATGAACCAGACTACAATTTTTTTTTCTGAGGTCTTGGCTGATTTCTTTTGATTTTCCCATGATGTCAAGCAGAGGCACTGCGTTTGAAGGTATTCCTTGAAATACATCCACAGTTACACCTCCAACTGACTCAAATTATGTCAATTAGCCTATCAGAAGCTTCTAAAGCCATGACATCATTTTCTGGAATTTTCCAAGCTGTATAAAGGCACAGTCAATTTAGTGTATGTAAACTTCTGACCCACTGGAATTGTGATACAGTGAATTATAAGTGAAATAATCTGTCTGTAAACAATTGTTGGAAAAATGACTTGTGTCATACACAAAGTAAATGTCCGAACCGACTAGCCAAAACTATAGTTTGTTAACAAGAAATTTGTGGAGTGGTTGAAAAACGAGTTTTAATGAGTCCAATTTAAGTGTATGTAAACTTCCGACTTCAACTGTATATGAGATCAGAATTACCCGAAATGTTCCTAATCTCTCATGAAATGTATAAAAGCCTCATGCGTTGGTTCTGCTTTTAACAATGAATATGCTTTTTTATTTAGTTCCATTGTCCTCATGCACCTCAGTTGATAAGAGAGGTAGTGGAAGATATCCCTTCCCTAATCCCTCATGTGTCCGTTTAGCAGAAACGACCCTAAGACATACAGTACCAATCAAAAGTTTGGACACACCTACCCATTCAAGGGTTTTTCTTTATTTTAACTATTTTCTACATTGTAGAATATATATATATATATTTTAAACTATGAAATAACACAAATAGAATCATGCTGTAACCAAAAAACTGTTAAACAAATCAAAATATATTTTCAATTTTATATTATTCAAAGTAGCCACCCTTTGCCTTGATGACAGCTTTGCACACTCTTGGCATTCTCTCAACCAGCTTCATGAGGAATGCTTTTCCAACCATCTTGAAGGAGTTCCCAAATATTCTGAGCACTTGTTGGCTGCTTTTCCTTCACTCTGCGGTCCAACTCATCCCAAGCCATCTGAATTGGGTTGAGGTTGGGTGATTGTGGAGGCCAGGTCATCTGATGCAGCACCATCACTCTCCTCCTTGGTCAAATAGCACTTACACAACCTGGAGGTTTGTTTTGGGTCATTGTCCTGTTGAAAAACAAATGAGAGTCCCACTAAGCGCAAACCAGATGGGATGGCGTATCGCTGAAGAATGCTGTGGAAGCAAGGTTACTACATGATTCCATGTGTTATTTCATAGTTTTGATGTCTTTACTGTTATTATACAATGTAGAAAATAGTACAAATAAATAAATAAAAACTTGAATGAGTAGGTGTCCATACTTTTGCATGGTATTGTATGACGTTCTGCATCTGACCAACCACAACGTGCAAAGACAGAGTCTACTACAGAGGACAGACGTCAGTGTTTAATAATCCTGTAGTCCTCCAGATGTCTTTGGACATCTGCTCATAAACTAAAAAATACGTCTTGCTCTCCTCCTCATGTGCAGGGCCCAGAGTTGTTCCTGCTCATGAGTAGTGCCCAGAGTCTTTCCTTGACCACATGACTTGACCAGGAAAAACGTCTGCCCATGACTCATGTCTCCTCAGGACTTTGCTGGCCCATTGGAAAACACCCGCTGAAGAACCAAAGCCTCCAAAAGGAAAGACAATAAAGAAACTTGCTCAAACATCCCAAAAAATAACAAACAATGAACTACCTCAGAAGCGCAAAACACAACAGGCAAATAAATCACACTGTAGTTACAGCCCAAGAAGAGGAGGATAAACAAAGCTGCCAAAATACAGACACAAACAAAGAATTTGCTCAAATAGCAGCCACAAACAAAGATGTTCCTCAAACCCCAGACACAAACAAAGAAGTCTCTCAAATGCCCCCAATAAGGGAAGTGGACATGGAGGCTACTGAAACATGGGACGCAATGGACGTTCTGACCTACCAGATTCGGACATCCTATGGATACTTAAACACACACACCAGTGCACAGTACACAAAGACTCCTGTTTCAATATTTTTTTACCAGACGTTTTGCTGAAGAAATGGTTTCTCTCTTTATTTGTTGTTTCTTTTGTAAAATTATGTTGGTGAATAATATTTCATAAAACAATGTTAGATTTCAGAACCAAGAGTTGTACATAGATACTGTATGTCTACATTTGATTTCTATTAAAAAAGTCTCTCAAGCAGAGGTTGTTCTCTACTGGTTAAGACCATGGTCAGTTGTGGTACCTTGGTATCAGTTTTACATGTATTCAAACGGATTTTCTTAGTTTGACTCCCTGGTAAATGCAACGACTTGGGACTGTTCAAAGTGTCTGCACTAAAGCTGAACATTCAGAAAACCCGAAGAATGTGATTATCAGTTCACTTTACATTATTACATCCTGAACATTGCACTTGTCGTTTAATGAAAGGTCAATAATGTTAATCCAGCTGGAAAAACTAACATTTTGTATAAAAAAATTGTACATATTTTTGTGTAGTTTATCTCTGGATCAACACATTTAGTGCTATCTGGGATCCTTGGGACGTCCCTACCAAAGATTATGAATATACTGATATACGTCTCTCTACCCTAACAATGTCGTTGTCCACAAAGCGGCACCGTGGGCTGTCTAGCTCCCGCCTTTCTTTGGATTGGTGGAGAGGAGACATCTCATTATTGTAATCCGTTTTTGAGTATTTGATGAGGGTTGTTGATGTCAATCTCGGGTATTCAATGTCGGGACACTCTATGCTACTAGCCTTATAACATGAATATGCATAGCCATATCCGATATAAAGTGTTTTTTCTCAAAGTTGCTGGGCTGTCACGTGGCCTGCCTATATCCGTACACTCGTAGCAACTTAAATGAGCCATTCATTGTCCTCCATACAAAAACTCCTTGTTTGGTGGGCGAAACAAGGAAAAAACTCCACCTGTTGGAGGGAGACCGTTTTTCCGCCAAATTGGGCCACTCTTCCTATCTGGTTTAGACTTTCCCGTCTACTCATTGTGGTTGTACAAGCGTCACATCCGCTTTTGACTCATTGAATACGGTTCTAACGAAACGGAGGCGAGTAGCAGTGTTTCGCTTCACTTGATAACATTATTAGCTAACTAAATAAACCAGTTAATTATCTATCATTTAAGTTTCTATCGACGAGAAATGAGCGACAACGAAAAGGATTTTGGCGAGCGGGTGCGTATTATCAACCACGAACTACCGAAGATCTATTCTTGCCCTAAAATGAGCAGACTCAACGACGCCATTTTGCCTAGCTAGGCGGCTAACGTTAGTTAGCACAACCATGATGTAGTTAATGGCATTGATTTGCATCGACTGTATGGATTTTGTACCGTTTATATTTTCTAATTTAATGTCCAGTTACTCATTTATGTTAACATTTAATGTATTTTCAGTGTATTTTGTAATTTAAAGGTAGCATATGTTACCCCAATCAGGCCAAGTGGTTTGCAGCTGTTGTAACGTTAGCTAATTGCTGTCGAGAAACAGTTACCAATGTACATTTACTCATCATTGCAGGTGAATGAAATATATAACTAACTATAGATTAGTTGCTAACTAGCGAAGTGGTTTACGGCTAGAATGTTTAACTTTGTCCTCACTTACTGCTGCAGTCACTTAGCTAATTACAGATTGTACGCCAGATAATGTAACATAACAAAAAATGGTGGATAAATGAAGATGGTTCACCCAGACCGTTTACCATAAGGGGGGGAAAAAGTCAGTGCCGGTCGATTTAACTGGGTGTCTCCCATAGATACCAATAGACGGGTTGGTTGTTTTTGCGACAAAACTGACGCGTGCGCAGCTATGGAGCGAAATAGAAGGGGTTGGCTTAATTCTAAGGCTGGTTTACAGTTTGTCTCTCGACATAGGTGCGCACGCGTCATTTTTGTCGCAAAAACAACCAACAATGTCTATCGACATGTATGGAGACAGTTGTTGCAGTGACATCATTAACATCCGATTGTTGTCTGACATCAAACTTGTCATTATGAAAAAGTATAAATGGAAAATAACAGGCTGCATGACAGCAATCACAATAATGACAGGCTGCAAGACAATAGCTGCCTGGTGGTCCAAAATAGCATAACTGCTGTATTTTTAACACCAATAAACAAATCAAATTTATTTATATAGCCCTTCGTACATCAGCTGATATCTCAAAGTGCTGTACAGAAACCCAGCCTAAAACCCCAAACAGCAAGCAATGCAGGTGTAGAAGCATGGTGGCTCGGAAAAACTCCCTAGAAAGGCCAAAACCTAGGAAGAAACCTAGAGAGAATCCAGGCTATGTGGGTGGCCAGTCCTCTTCTGGCTGTGCCGGGTGGAGATTATAACAGAACATGGCCAAGATGTTCAAATTTTCATAAATGACCAGCATGGTCCAATAATAATAAGGGAGAACAGTTGAAACTGGAGCAGCAGCACGGCCAGGTGGACTGGGGACAGCAAGGAGTCATCATGTCAGGTAGTCCTGAGGCATGGTCCTAGGGCTCAGGTCCTCCAAGAGAAAGAGAGAATTAGAGAGAGCATACTTAAATTCACACAGGACACCGGATAGGACAGGAGAAGTACTCCAGATATAACAAACTGACCCCTAGCCCCCTGACACATAAACTACTGCAGCATAAATACTGGAGGCTGAAACAGGAGGGGTCAGGAGACACTGTGGCCCCATCCGATGACACCCCCGGACAGGGCCAAACAGGAAGGATATAACCCCACCCACTTTGCCAAAGCACAGCCCCCACACCACTAGAGGGATATCTTCAACCACCAACTTACCATCCTGAGACAAGGCTGAGAATAGGCCACAAAGATCTCCGCCACGGCACAACCCAAGGGGGGGGCGCCAACCCAGACAGGAAGATCACATCAGTGACTCAACCCACTAAAGTGACGCACCCCTCCTAGGGACGGTAGGAAAGAGCCCTAGTAAGCCAGTGACTCAGCCCCTGTAATAGGGTTAGAGGCAGAGAATCCCAGTGGAAAGAGGGGAACCGGCCAGGCAGAGACAGCAAGGGCGGTTCGTTGCTCCAGAGCCTTTCCGTTCACCTTCACACTCCTGGGCCAGACTACACTCAATCATAAACCCATCTCTTTAAAAATGTAATGCAGTATATTTCAATCTAGCAAACCAAGCAACTAAAAGTAACTTTCTAAACAATGTTTTTGTTAGTTTCTAGCTTGTTAGCTAGCTAGCTGGCTAGCCAGTTCAAATAATGACCATATCATAGCTGTCAATGTCTTAAATAAAGCACATTTTTATTCATTATTTAGGGTGTACATCCATAATTATTTTATTCAATGTTTATAAAATATATATGCATTCAATAGAGAATTGCATCAATAGTCCAAACTCTGTTTCTACCATATCATTCACAAGGTAGACTATTTACTCTGAGAAATTTGAATTATTAGAGTGAATAGAATGTTATTATGGCCATGGTCAAAAAGTGGTCACTGCTCAATAGAACTCTCTCACTGCGCAGCCTTCAAACGTCAACGGACAAGCTAGCTAGTCGCTGCAGGTTCCTGTGTGATAACATGGGGTTTTCTGAAAGGAAATCTGCGGAATACAAAACTAAATTAGGTCTATATATTTATTAATTTACAAAGCTAAGACTTAATTTTAATATCTACCTTCCCCGGAGACAATCAGTGGCAGTTTTCATAGTTATTTCTAAGTATTTCCCATTAAATCACCATGGAAACGTTTTGTATTTTTATATATAGAGATTTTTTTCCACAAAAGTAGTACACTGGCCTTTACTAGTACTGTATTAACGGACCGCTGTAGCGAGGGCAAATTGTATATATTTAAAAAAAAATATATATATATATATATACACACACACACATCTTCCCGCTGCTATGTCCACGGAGTATAAATTAAGTGTTTTGACTAGCGACACTTGTCGCATTCAAATTGTCTAAAGACATGTTGATAGACAAAGTATAAACCAGCCTATAGATTGTTGATAGACAAAGTATGAACCAGCCTATAGATTGTTGACAAAGTATGAACCAGCCTATAGATTGTTGACATCTAAACTATATTTCATCTCCACTGTTTATTGAAAACATAAATATATTTGCACAATGAGCACTTGTCTCTCATGCATCATTACAGTTGTTGGTTAGCTAGGGAATTTTAGCCATATTAGCATAGATGTGACATGAGTCAAAACAAGACATGGTAGCAATAACAACCTACGATTCCCCACATGGCAGCATCTTTTTATTGTTGCTAGCAATCTGACCAATGGCCATCCAGAATCTCAACAACACATGGACTTCTGCCCTATTGGAGCGTGATTTATTTATTTTGACCTTTATTTAACTAGGCAAGTCAGTTAAGAACAAATTCTTATTTACAATGACGGCATAGGAACAGTAGGGTTAACTGCCTTGTTCAGGGGCAGAAAGACAGATTTTTACCATGTCAGCTCGGGGATTCGATCTTGCAACCTTTCGGGTTACAAGTCCAGCGCTTTAACCACTGGGTTACCTGCCGCCCCTGTGCATACAAACCGCCACCGTAGATTTTTCAACTGACCTGTTCTTGGCAATACTTTTTCCACCGAATTGAGAACGAAGAAAGTATCTTAGAAATGTCAGTTGCAGGTGGTTATACAAAAAACACACATTCAGAAAAATTATAAATCCATGTTTTGTATGGAGTGAGATATGCTTTTAGCATGTGTGTAGTTCTTTGTTTTGGTCGCGCTATATAATGCGCTGTCATCTACTTCTACACATGGCCGCGTTGCATAGAAACTACTAGTTTCTGCAAAGATGCTGGGAAATCCTAGATGTGCGCCAGCTAAGCTGGCGAGGAACCATCTTGCACGGTATAGAACATGGATTTATTATCTTTTGAGTTTTCGCTGGTTTTTGTAGAGCTGCCGGCAATTCAAAACAGGCTTTCTAAAGATACTTGTTTGTTCTCGATTCAGGGGAAAAGTATCACAGAGAACAGGTTAGTTGAAAAATCTATGGCGGCGGTTTGTATAGGGCCTCTTCAATAGGCCCAGTAATGGACACCAACCATCTGGTTATATCACATTATCCGGCGTAAACTCTGTAGCCATTCATTAGCCAGTTATAATGTATCAAGCTCTTCAACATGGCACCACCCGTGTGAGAGTACTGTCTCTTTTCTAAAGTTGTTAGTCCTATATTTAGTTGCACTGTAATGGTCCTTCTGCAAAAGCCATTTTTCTTTAAAGTCGCACATGAACAAATGTAATACTGAATGGGGCATTGAAAGGAGTAGCTAATTTACTTTAAACCCTCGCTCAGATGTACCATAGCAGTTCTTCAATCTTGGTCCAAGGGCTTGACGAACCAGATGTGCTAGTACTGGGCTGGAACAAAAGCCTGCACACCTTGTGTGACCCTCGGACTAGGATTAAAGAACACCATGATTTTATAACATTTCTAGTCTTCATCATATTCTGATGTTGTGTATTTCAGAGAAATCAATATACATGTTTCCTTAACATTGCTTTGATTTAATGCTTTTCAGGTGAGCCAACTTATTTAGTCTGATTTGAGTGTTTACGAGTCTGGTTTTTGCACATTTTGACCTCTGTAGCTCTTATAAAAAAATCAACCCTTTTTATCATCCTTGTCTGTTTTTCGTTAAGGTTGAGTTGGGAAGAAGCAAAATGGCGGAAGAAGTTTCAGATATGAAGTTTGAAGTT
The DNA here is from genome assembly GCF_018296145.1 of Oncorhynchus tshawytscha. Classification (NCBI taxonomy): domain Eukaryota; kingdom Metazoa; phylum Chordata; class Actinopteri; order Salmoniformes; family Salmonidae; genus Oncorhynchus; species Oncorhynchus tshawytscha. The sequence goes on from NC_056435.1 coordinate 4,159,005, forward strand.
GTTAAAGGGCATATTTGATGAAGCTGATGGTGTTGATGCATGCTAATGTAAAATGAAGCTGGCAGAAGCGAGCGGCCACGCTGTCCACTGGTAGAGTGATGTAATGGCAGAAATCAAATGGGAGGAAGGAAGTGGGGGAAGAGGAGAGAAAAATGAAGTCAGAAATGGTGTGAAACGGAAGAAAGAAGAAAAGAGATGGTTGTTTTGAAGTTATGAAGTTAAAGAAGTGATGAAGTTATGAGAAGTGTTCGGGGGTATGGTTAATTCCCTATAGCCTGCTATGTTATTACTACAATCCTATTTCTCTCTCCCTCTCCTTCTGTTTTCTAAAGCAGTGTTTCCCAAGCCATTCCTCAAGGACCCCCAGTCATTACACCTGTTTGTTCTCTTCCACCACTGGTACACCTGATTCAACAAAATCTCAAGCTCTTTCTCAAATTGAATCAGGTGTACTAAAACGGAAATGTGCAACAGTGGGGTCCCCCTGAGGGATGGCGTGAGAAACACTTCTTAAGCATGCATGCCAACTGTTCCTCCATCTCAGACACATTACCTAGTCCTCAACACGCAAGGTTAAACTCTGCTACGCTGCCTAGAGTGTAAGAGAACAATCCGCTCATCATAGACCTGTGTTAAGATTAACTAGATTAACACATACTTTAAGCCTATATGATTTCCTTTGGTCGCCTGTAACAGGCAGATCTAGTTACAACAAATACCTGTTGTTAATGAAATGCTATGATTTTTTTTCTCAAACTACTGGAGCTGAAATATAAGAGGGGCCTGTAGCAGGTTTGAGCGAGGTTCCTTCTGTACCTCCTCTCTCTCTATCCTGACTGTTTCTGTTTTTGATTCTGACCTGTATTTATGTGTATCTGGCCCGATCAGGATTCGCGGTCCGCTTCCAGGAGTGTGAGCCCAAGGGGTTCTGGGAAGTCTGCCAGCCGTTCCCCGGCCCATTCCCCAGCCCGCTCCAAAGATGGCTCCAGACACTCCAGGTCTAAGTCCCACTCCCGATCCCGCTCTAAGTCCAGGTAAGAACCCCAGCTCCAAGGAGGTTTTGTGGTGACTCTTTTGGGAGCTGCTGGGTAGCGTAGCGTGTATTTTTGTTCAGGTCCACATAAAGAGCTTGTTTTGTGTTATGGCTTTATTCATGTTGTTTTTGTATCTAAACTCTTTAAATCAGGGACCATCAACTAGATTCTGCTGTGGGCTGATTTCTTTCTTTAGCGGATGGTCAGGGGGCCGGAACATAATTACAAATCATTTGTAGACTGCAAATTGACCGCACGCAGTCCAAACAGATGATACATTTCTATAAGATCACGTATACAGTTGAAGTCAGAAGTTTACATACACTTAGGTTTGAGTCATTAAAACTCATTTTTCAACCACTCCACAAATTTCATGTTAACAAACTATAGTTTTGACAAGTCGGTTAGGACATCTACTTTGTGCACGACACAAGTAATTTTTCCAACAATTGTTTAGACAGATTATTTAACTTATAATTCACTGTATCACAATTCCAGTGGGTCAGAAGTTCACATACACTAAGTTGACTCTGCCTTTAAACAGCTTGGAAAATTCCAGAAAATGATGTCATGGCTTTAGAAGCTTCTGATAGGCTAATTGGCATCATTTGAGTCAACTGGAGGTGTAACTGCATGTATTTCATGGGAAAATCTAAAGAAATCAGCCACCAGTTGGAAACCCTGCTTTAAATGTTCTTAACGTGGTCTTTATTTTATTTTCCCCAGGTCTCGTTCCCATAGGAGCTCCCGCAGGCATTATTCCCGCTCTCGCTCCCGTTCCCACCGCCGCCGTTCCCGTAGCCGTTCCCGAAGCGGGGAATACCGCCGTCGTCGGAGCCACAGCCACTCCCCCATGTCCAACCGCCGCAGGCACATTGGCAACCGGGTACGTATATACACACACACGCACCTCTGGAGACGAGACTCTCTTCGGCAAACCCCACACACAACCTCTATCCTTCTCACAATCCTCCTCTATAGGCCAACCCGGACCCGAACTGCTGCCTCGGTGTGTTTGGTCTGAGCCTGTACACCACAGAGAGAGACCTGAGAGACGTGTTCTCCAAGTACGGCCCCCTGGCTGACGTCAGCATCGTCTACGACCAGCAGTCACGACGCTCCCGCGGCTTCGCCTTCGTCTACTTCGAAGTCCGAGAGGACGCCAATGAGGTAGGAATGCAGGGAGGGAGGAAGGGGATATTGCAGAGGAAGAACAGAGAAGAATCAGAACTTTTGAGTGAGCATGGTGTTGAAGGGGAATACTCTTCTCTAAACATCTTTGTCCCACTCCTCCACCCTCCCTCTCTGTTTCAGGCTAAGGAGAGAGCTAACGGAATGGAGTTGGATGGACGGAGGATCAGGGTCGATTTCTCCATCACTAAACGACCACACACTCCCACTCCTGGGATATACATGGGACGGCCCACATAGTGAGTGACCGGCTCTCTTAGACTCACGCATCTGGGATGGCCCACGCGATGCACACACATGTTGTATATTCAGTGAATCCTCTAACCGTGTGTTTTTCAGTGGTGGCGGCGGCGGCAGCAGCAGCAGCGGAGGCGGTGGAGGAGGCGGTGGAGGAGGAGGAAGTGGCGGCCCCAGCTCAAGCTCATCTCGCCGTAGCTCGAAGGATTACGACCGCGGCGGTGACCGTGGTTACGACAGAGGCTACGACCGTGGCTACGATCGCTATGACGACCGAGAGTGCTACAGGTCCTACAGGTGAGACACCTGGCCTGGATCTTATAGTTAGTGGTTGCTAAGCAGGACTGGGGCAGTTGGTTGGTGGATGCTTATTGTGTGTTGTCTCTCCAGACGCAGGTCTCCGTCCCCGTACTACAGCCGAGGGGCCTACCGGTCTCGCTCCCGCTCGCGGTCTTACTCCCCACGTAAGTCAACCAGACTTAGCACCGCTTAACATGGTTAACTTGACGGCTAATATACTAGTGACTCCGTGGTTGGGCCTCAATGTCTAAATGTCTCCCTCCTGTTTCCACAGGCCACTACTGAGCAGAGGGAGAAGAGGAGCAAGATTATACTTTTTGTGGGGTTGGGGCCAGGGGGTGGATGTGGAGTTTAGGGCCAGGGGGTGGATGTGGAGTTTAGGGCCAGGGGGTGGATGTGGAGTTTAGGGCCAGGGGGTGGATGTGGAGTTTAGGGCCAGGGGGTGGATGTGGAGTTTAGGGCCAGGGGGTGGATGTGGAGTTTAGGGCCAGGGGGTGGATGTGGAGTTTAGGGCCAGGGGGTGGATGTGGAGTTTAGGGCCAGGGGGGTGGATGTGGAGTGCATATTTGGGAAATGGTAAAGGATGTAATTGTGAACTTGATAAACAGTCATTTTTTTGTTTATTTTAGTTAAATATGTTCAGTTGGTGGATTTCTGTTCTTTCTGTCAATCTTGCAGTTGTGTTGAGAGAAGCCGTCGATTCGTTAATCCAGGGTTCTCCCCAGGATTTTTAAAGGCGGTGGTGCTGCTGAGTACAGCGAACACCTGTAATTCCCATTTCCTGCCATCTTTAGCAAATTTTGGTGGGGTTGTTTTTTTATATAGTGGCGCTGCCAGACCACAAGGTGGCGCAGCGCCCCCTCTTACATTCTTTAGGGAGAACCCTGTTTAATCCATCTGATCTGTATTTTGTATCACCAGGCTCCTTTTTAATGGGTAGATGTGTTGAAGTACAGTGATATTTAGTGCACGATAGGCTCTAGGGGAGAGGGCCCAAGGTAAATGCAGCTCTAGAATCTGATTACCTTACCCCCAATTCTAACCTTAACCTTTAGGTTGATTAAAAAATATCTCACCCTTTATCAGTGGTTAGGGGGTAACTTCTTCCTGCTGTATGTTCGGGAGAAGAGCTAGAAGCTCTACCCTAGTTCAGTGCTGTGTGTATGGGTGTACCATGATTTTAAGTCTGCAGTATTCCAAGCAATAAAACTGCATATTTTCAATTTATTTGTCCGTCATTACTTTCTTCATGTCTCCTGTACTTAGTGTGTTGCAAACTGGTGAACATTCTGTGAAGAATGTGTAAGGCTATAGGAATTGGTAAACCTTACTGCTTTTCTGTGTAACGCCTTGAATACCGGCCTATCTGTTTTCTAGCACAATTATCAGTGGGGTGGAGCTTATGCCTCGATCATACCGACAGATCACACACTCAATTGCTGGTTGAAAACTGTTTTCTGCCCCTCCCAAAATATATCATTTGTAGATAATTGGCCCAAGCCAGGATCAAGCCTGGCCTGTTGAGGAGTGACGAACTCCATCCTACCTGGAGGGGTGCTCTCATCTTATCTATGAACATAGAGAGGGCTCTAACTCCTCTTGCTCCACAATGAGAGAGTGTGCAGGCCAGGCAGCAGGCTGTTAGCCAGCTTAGTGGAGTCTGCCACAAGCACGGTCAGTGTGGTCCGTTCAGCTATCCCTATTGAGACTGTCTGTGCCTTGATTTAGGTTGGGCAAAACTAAACATGGAGGTGGTCGCTTTAGCAATCTCACTGGAATAAAGACCTCCATTCCTGTCATTATAGAAAGAGATTGTGATATCACATCTCAAAATGGGGCTACTTAATGTTAGATCCCTCACTTCCAAGGCAGTTATAGTTAATGAACTAATCATAATCTTGATGTGACTGGCCTGACTGAAACATGATTTAAGCCTGATTCATTTACTGTGTTAAATGAGGCCTCTCCTGGTTACACTAGTGACCATTTCCCCTGTGCATCCCGCAAAGGTGGAGGTGTTGCTGACATTTACAATACCAAAAAAAAAAAATGACTGCGTTTTCATCTTTTGAGCTTCTAGTCATGAAATCTATGCAGACTACTTGATCACTACTTATAGCTACTGTTTACAGGCGTCCTGGGCCATATGCCGTGTTCCTCACTGAGTTCCCTGAATTCCTATCGGACCTTGTAGTCATGGCAGATAATATTATAATTTTTGGTGACTTTAATATTCACATGGAAAAGTCCACAGAGCCATCATCAACTCAGTGGGTTTTGTCCAACATGTCTCCGGACCTACTCACTGCCACAGTCATACTCTGGACATAGTTTTGTCCCGTGGAATAAATATTGTGGATCTTAATGTTTTTCCTCATAATCCTGGACTATCGAACCACCATTTTATTACGTTTGCAATCGCAACAAATAATCTGCTCAGACTCCAACCAAGGATCATCAAAAGCCGTGCTAGAAATTCTCAGACAACCCAAAGATTCCTAGATGCCCTTCCAGACTCCCTCCACCTAACCACCTAGCTGAGGAACTCAATTTAACCTAGATGAGGTATTCCCAACTGGGGTACGCGTACCCCCAATGCTGTCGAGGCTACGCCAAATAAAAATGTGATTCACATTTTCAAACAGTCCATTTAATATTTTCTAACGGGGCTATACATTTGGGTGAGTTTTTTTCTCCCGCCTGAGTAGCCTTGTTTCACTGCCAAAAATAAAATTAAACCATCTAGTCTTCAGCGAAATAACACAATGTCAAATACAGGTAGCCTAGTCAAATAATTAACATCCAATCACATTAACCGTTACTCTCACGGGAATTCCACTAACAGTCCGTATGTAGCTAAACGTAGCTGCTGCTCATGTTGGTATCTGTACTGATGGCGCAAAAGCCACGACAGGGAGACATAGTGGAGTGGTAACGCGTGTGCAAGCAGTTGCTCCCCGACGCCACTTTGGGTACACTGCAGCATCCACGGAGAGGCTCTTGCTGCCTGACAGCTTGAAAGACGTTTTGGACACTATAGTGTAAATGGTTAACTTTGTTAAAGCAAGGCCCCTGAACTCTTGTGTATTTTCTGCACTATGCAATGATATGTGCAGCAACCATGTAACGCTTTTACATCTTACAGAAGTGCGCTGGTTATCAAGGGGAGAAGTATTGACCGTTTTTTATTTTTTATTGAGCGACTAGTTTAAAGTTTTCACTTGTCTGGCCGCTTGCGTGATGACGAGTTTCTCACACGACTCTCCTATCTGGGTGATGTTTTTCCACCCTTGAATGATCTGAATTACAGCGACTTTTCGCAACTATATTCAATGTGCGGGACAAAATTCAGGCTTTGATTAAGAAGTTGGAGCTCTTCTCTGTCTGCATTAACAAGGACAACACACAGGTCTTTCCATCATTGTATGACTTTTTTTGTGTGGAAATTAACTCAAGTTTACGGACAATGTCAAATGTCATATAGTGAAGCACATGAGTCAGTTGGGTGCGCAATTACGCAGGTACTTTCCCGAAACGGATGACACAAACAACTGGATTCGTTATCCGTTTCATGCACTACCTCCAGTCCACTTACCGATATCTGAACAAGAGATTTGAAGGTTTTACTACTAACCTACAAAGCATTACGTGGGCTTGCTCCTTGACGTACATACCTACACGTACGCTACGGTCACGGTCAGAATGTCTAAACCAACAGCTGGAGGCAGGGCTTTCTCCTATAGAGCTCCATTTTTATGGAATGGTCTGCCTACCCATGTGAGTCTCTCTGCCTGGCCAGTTCCCCTCTCTCCACTGGAATTCTCTGCCTCTAACCCTATTATGGGGGCTGAGTCACTGGTTTACTGGTGCTCTTTCATGCTGTCCCTACAAGGTGTGAGATCTGATGTGATCTTCCTGTCTGGGTTGGCGCCACCCTCAGGTTCGTGCTGTGGGGGAGATCTTCGTGAGCTATACTCGGCCTTGTCTCAGAATAGTAAGTTGGTGGTTTGTTGATATCCCTTCAGTGGTGTGGGGGCTGTGCCTTGGCAAAGTGGGTGGGGTTATATCCTGCCTGGTTGGCCCTGTCCGGGGGTATCGTTGGACTGGGCCACAGTGTCTCCCAACCCCTCCTGTCTCAGCCTCCAGTATTTATGCTGCAATAGTTTATATGTCGGGGGACTAAGGTCAGTCTGTTATATCTGGAGTATTTCTACTGTCTTATCCGGTGTCCTGTGTGAATTTAAGTATGGTCCCTCTAATTCTCTCCTCTCTCTGAGGATCTGAGCCCTAGGACTACCTGGCCTGATGACTCCTTGCTGTCCCCAGTCCACCTGGTCGTGCTGCTGCTCCAGTTTCAACTGTTCTGCCTGTGGCTATGAAACCCTGACCTGTTCACCGGATGTGCTACCTTGTTCCGGACCTGATGTTTTTGACACTCTCTCTCTCTCTACCTCACCTGCTGTCTCAAACTCTGAATTATCGGCTATGAAAAGCCAACTGACATTTACTCCCGAGGTGCTGACCAGTTGTACCCTCTACAACCACTGTAATTATTATTATTTGACCCTACTGGTCATATATGAACGTTTGAACATCTTGGCCACGTACTGTTATCTCTACCCGGCACAGCCAGAAGAGGACTGGCCACCCCTCAGAGCCTGGTTCCTCTCTAGGTTTCTTCCTTGGTTCCTGCCTTTCTAGTGAGTTTTTGCTAGCCACGGTGCTTGCTGTTTGGTGTTTTAGTCTGGGTTTTGTGACATTGGCCGATGTAAAAAGGGCTTTATAAATACATTGGATTGATTGATGCTGCTGTAGGTGTGATCGAGGGTCTGAGTCAAATATTAGGAAAGGCTTTTACACCTAGATCACACCTACAGCGTCATTGCCCAAAATGGTACGCAGCATCATCTGGATGTGTGCAACCAAAAGGTCAACATTTACCTTCTGGATTTCAACTGTTGTTTTCCAACCTTACCCAATATACACTTCACTTATCACTTTCTAACCTAACAACATTTGAAATGACTAACTGATTGAACAGCTTTAAATATGTGAAAAAAAACAAGGTTGCCCCTACCCTTGATGGCGCCGTGGACTAGCTCCAGGGATATGGACCAGGCCACTGGTTCTGTTGTTTATGCCTGAGGCTTGAATCTCACTGTGGTTGTTTTTCTAGTTTCAAATATGTTTTATTATGAAGCATTGATATCCATGTATACAATTGTACTGTTTATTCTGTGAGCTTCATTTTTACGAGACAACAGTAATATACACAAAATGATCACAAGTATTACCACAGGATATTATTGCAAGAATGTATACATCAAAAACTGTATGAAAGGAAAAGCCTTGAGTCAAGATAAACGCTGTGGTTGTTTTATAACAATTTATTTTCTATCTTAAAGATTGGTGGGCAAATCTGTTTTGGTTTACAGTCTCTGCTTTTAGTCAAATGACATTTGTAATGAAAACAAATACCCTGAAATGAGCATGGATACTAAGACTGCAGTAATTCCCTTTGTACAAAACACATACATTTTTATTACATTGTCAACAACCACAGAAGTACAATCAGAACAACTAAATACAAAATGGGATAAGATTAACATTAAATCCACAGTGGACACTGACAAAAACACGAAGGTTTCTGGGATTATGTACATATTAAATGAACAAGGTGGAGAAGACAATTGCTAAAACAAAGGCCTGGTATGTACAATTACAGTAAAACGAATACAGAAGAAGACAAGGCAGACTATTCCCCACCCCTCAGGTTAGGGTTATACCCTTCCACAATTTGTATTTTCTTTCCTGAGACGTCATGTTGTGAAGTTTGTTATAATGATAAGTAACATGCGTCTACCTACCTAGCCATCTTCTTCGGCAGATTTAACATCTAATGGAGCACATTTGGCTGCTACCTCAGCCAGACACTCCAGGCTTTTCCGGGTGTGACTACATATGTCTGCCGGTATCCTCCTGTTAACAACTATTCTGATCACTCGCGTGGATTGTTTGTTTGTGTCGCTTATTTCAGGTGTTGCAGCAGGTTCAGGGTCCTGGTTTGTGTCGTGTACTTGAGGAATTGAAACCGATTCTTTGTTTGCCCTCATCCTAGTGTCAACTATTCTTATTACCCGGGTCTGAAAGTCACTCATTTTGTACCTTTTAGCAAGTTCCATGTCTGTGCAGCTTCTTTTGGGCACGGAAGCGGTTTCCTTGTCTGTGTTGGTTATTTGAATGGGTTCCTTTATCATTTCCATTATCTGAGACGTTTGAGCAAGTTCTGCTTTTGTTTCGTTTGCTTGAGGCCTTTGAACGGATTCTTTGTCAGTCCTTTTTGCAGTTGAAGTGGTTTCCATGATGGTCCTGCCTAACTTACCAGATTCCATGTCCGTGCAGCTTACTTGGGGCATTTGAACGAGTCCCTCCATTGACTTCCCACTCAGTCTTTGAACAGGTTCAAAGTTTTCCGCACTTACTTGAACAGGTTCATTGTTCATCTCACGTATTTGGGGCATTTCAGCAGCACTACAGCTTTCCATCCTATTGACAATAATTTTTATCTCCCGGGTAAGAGCAGGTTCTTTGCCTGTTTTGCTTATTTTATGCATTGAAGGGGTTTCCTTGCTTGTGTTGATCACTTGAGCAAGTTCTTTCCTTGGCCTGCCTCTTTTGCGCTTTGGAATTAATTCCATTTGATCTAGTTCTTCAGGTGTCTTTGCAGGTACTTTATTGCTCTGATTTACTTTAGCCTTTCCAGTGAGTTGTTGGGGTTCCGCGGGTTCTTTATTTGTTTCCCGTCCTTCGACACGTTGCTGATTCATTTCACCAGCTTGAGGCATTAGACCGGCTTCTGTGTCTAAGTCGGTTTCTTGAGACATTTCAATTGGCCCCTTCCTTGTCCGCCCTCTTTTAGATGTTACAGCAGGTGCCATGCGTGTGTCCATTTTCTGAAGCATTTTGCAGGATTCCTTGTTCATTTTGGTTATTTTGGGCATTTGAGTTAATTCCTGGTTTGTGCCGGATACTTGGGGAACTCGTCTGGGTCTCTTCCTTGATCTCATGTTACTGGGCATTAAAGTGGTGTCCGCATTTACCTCGCTTACCGGAATGGGTTCCATGCAAGTGTCGGTTAATTGTGGAATTTGAACAAATCCCTTCTTTGGCCTCCCATTCTTGGCCTGTACAACAGATTCTTTGTTTGTCTCAGCAAGTTTAATATCTGTATTGGTTACTTGAATGGGTTTGTTTTGTATGTCAGTTACCTGGGGTGTTTGGACAGGTTTCTTCCTTGGACTTCTGAGCTTGTGAACAGGTTCCAAGTGTGTGTCGGTTATTTGTGGAGTTTGAGTGTGTTCTATGTTTGTTTTGCTTACTTGAACAAGTTCCTTCCTTGGCCTGCCTCTTTTGGGCATTATAATTTGTTCCATGTTTGTCTCGCTCATTACAGACATTTGAGCAAGTTCCTTTCTTGGCCTGCCTCTTTTAGGAATCTTCATTTGTTCCATGACTGTCTCGCTCATTACAGACATTTGAGCAAGTTCCTTCCTTGGCCTGCCTCTTTTGGGCATTTTAATTTGTTCCATGTTTGTCTCGCTCATTTCCGACATTTGAGCAAGTTGTACATTTGTCTCACTTATATGAGCAGGTTTCTTGTTTGTATCGCTGAGTTGAACGGGTTCCATATGTGTGTTGTCTACTTGAGACGTTTCAACGACTTCCATGTTTACCTTACTTACTTGAGAAGTCTCCGTGTCTGATCGGTGCGCGCCAGTTGCGTTTACTACTGGAGGCGATTGAGCAGGTTTCCTTTTCGTCATCATCCTTCTCTTGAGATTTTGAACAGGTTTTTCCTTTGCCTCCCTGTTGTCCTCACTGTTCTTCGTCCATCGACTCAATGTAGGTCTGTGAAGGCATGAGAAGGACAGGAAGACACTAGTAGGTTTGTGCCTTGAGATAAGAGCAAATGGTTGAAGTGAACCTGTATACGCAGGTCCTCAACCAAAATTCAGTTACTACAGCTCCGTAGAGGATCACTTCTCTATAACTTACTTCTGGACTTTGTGGTAACCATGTTCTTTGATCAGATTCTGGTACTCCCGGGAGTCAGGCCTCTGAGTAGGGCCTTGATAGTCGTCGCTCCTGCAGTGAACACAAGAGGGCAAAGGTCAGGGAGCACAAGGAGATAGGGATCATCATCAAACACATCAAAAACACAGACTCTCACCTGGAGCGAGATCTGGAGTCAGGTCTGGAACTCCGATCGGACGAGGACCTGAGCGCACATGGATAAATAGATGAGAATCACAAAATTAGTTCCAGTTAATCCCACCTTTCTGTGCGAGGTAGTTTTATGGACAGACTTTGTGGTTACCAAAAGTGTACCTACGGACTGCTAATTTTTAGCAACTACACTACTAGAAGCCCCTCCAGGAAATAGTTCTTACCCGTCTCTGGAGTGGGATTGGTCCGAGAACCAGTTCAGAGAGTGGGTTGGGGAGGAACTGGGATATTCTTCAGAACAACTCAGAGTCCGACTCTCATCCTCAGATCTACAAAAGGAGTCCTGCAGGGACCACAAATTAATTAGAACCACACCAGAACAAATCAAGGGGAAATTATTTTCAAAGCTCATTTAATACATAAGTAAACAAACAGAACACTTTCTCCTGAGGGAGTAAAACTTACCCCAGGCTCCTCCTCCACCCCCTCTGTCCGGTCCTGCTGAGGTGGATCAAAGCCGGTTATCAGCCTCTCTGCATGTCTCCTGGTGGAGGCAGCACTGGGACACACCCCCAGGGCACTGAGGGCTTTGAACACACTGAGAGGACAGCCCTGTTTCCAGAACTCGACCCCCAGAGAGGCCTGGATGAAGTTGCACTTCTGCATGGAGGTGTAGAGGACGATGGCCAAGATAAGCCCCGCCCTCTGGCTGACGACATCACCTGCCTCCTCTTCTGTCCTCGGGCTTCAAAAGATATCAACGGAGAACATGTTATAACCTTTCATGCACACAGAGAGCAAGTCAATAATGAACAGCAGTCACATAATTCAGCCCTGTGGAACCTGTTTTTCCCTCCATTTTCCAGGGTTGAGTTCAAGTACAAAACAGAATTTTAAATGTATATATTTTAATAAAAGCCAGTTAACTGTTGTGACCCCCATACAATACAAATACTTTGATCATAAATACTTTGATCATCTCACCGTTTCGTTTTCCTTGCTCCCATCATAACCCCTGTCCTGATGGTGTTGGGTTTGGGGAACATGGCCCTAAGACAGGCCAGGGTCATAGGGGCCTTTTCTTCCCCCCACGCTAGAACCGTGTCCCAGGAAAACCCACTCACACTTGCCTCAGTCAGCGGCTGACGCAGCGGCCCACGTTGGTCCTTCATCAATACCTTACTCTGGTAAATCAGACAGATGGACACATACATTTCTTTGCCAAACACATCTATCGTCAACAACAACACACTCACACCTGATGAGCCATAAACTGCAGGTAGCCTATAAACAAATACATTATTTAAATTAATTATGTTAAGACAACAATTACCTCCTGGGCGATGACCTCGGTGAGGAAAAGGGTCATGGCTTCTCTAGCTTTGGTCTTCATCAAGGACCTGAAGGCCTTCAGGTGCTGGTGGCTGTTCATGTAATACAGGGCCTTGGCATGAGGTCCAAACCCATAGCTCTGCTTAGTCTTGGAGAAAGGGAGCTTCTTCTTCTTGGGCCTTATACCTTCGTCAACGGGGACCGGAGACAGGAGTGTGGAGTGTGTTGTAGATTGGGGCGCCTTCGGATGTCTTTTTGTTGTCCGCTCTCCAAAGGAGAACAGGGAACTGATCTGATTTGAAGTTTGACTTGATAATGCTGAGGAATTTACTTGTTTTGATGGTGTTGAAGAGTGTGTGGTTGGGGCTATGGGCGTTGGAGGTCGTCTGACGGTTGTTGAATGGGATTCTGGGGAACAAGAAGTCAAGGTGGTCCATTTTTCCCCGTCCCACTGACGAACTGTCCTCCGTTTGTTTTTTTTAGAAGCAATGCACTCTTCTATGGATAAAGAGGATGGGTTGGTTATAATTGGAGTTTGATTGGGTAAAGTTGTGGATGAGCTTGGTATTTCGGCACGGGGCTTTCGAGGTCTGCCAACTTTTGTTGGCAAATCTGACCAAGTCCAAAGCTTCCCATCCTGCTTGGTTTTCCTTCTGAGCACACCAAGACAGACCCAGCAGAGGAAGGAGGAGTCATCAGGAGTGATGTGAAAGACTAGCTGGAAGGTCTTGGGGCTGGTCAGCGTGGTGACTTTCCTCCTGTTGTAACCCTTGGGCCCCCTCACAAACCTCACCCCACAAATGCAACACGTCTCTGACTGAGACATTGTGGTGGAAATGTCAGAGCGCTTCAAAGGGGTCAAAAAAGGAGCTGATGGTTGTTAATCGAAGACTGGTAACCTATTAATAAAACTCACATTGCAATTGTTAAACATACAATTCTCCTGTGGGGGAGCAGATAAAATGTATGGTTTGAGAAACAAAGCAGACTCACAGCGGATCCTTCCAGTGGGACGCTACCATCCAGAAAAAGCCCCGGTGTAAGTACTTTCCTCACATTAATCGACCGTGATTTTCAAAAACATTAAGTGCTGAACGCCCTGGTTAAAAAAACCTTCCAGTGGCTAATTGATGGAAATATCGTAAAGGGAGATATATGATAACATTTTCACTTCCCGCCAGCTACATGCGAAATATTGCCAACAATCTACAGTACCACAGAAGAACAACGAATTTGCACTAGCGATCACACAAATACGGCCTTTTATAAAGTATATCAAACATAGATTAAGGCAAATACATTACATTTCAAACTACTTTAGGTAGGATAACTCTTGAAAGTAATATAGCGTAGAAGTCAATGTGTTTCGATGGTCCGTTTTTGTGCAGTCACGCATGCGCTGGGCTTCTCCTTCCTACAAAAAAAAAATGGTTGACTAGACGTCCAGTCACAATACTGCCACCTTTAGGCTTGGAGTATAATGAAACATAGCTCTTGTATACATCCTCCATAAACAAAGGATATATACACACACACACCCCAAAACATTACATACCATTCACACTCATAATTTACGTTTGACAGTGATTAGTCAATAACACAAGCTGATCCATTTCTTTCCTTCTGACCTTTATTACATACAAAAATATGACTGAGGTTGTCAGCACGGCTCTATGCACACACGAATAATTGCAGCAGAAATACGCGCAATGTAATACGCAGTGTAATGACCCGTGCATAAGCAGTACTAGCCTGGTCCCAGATCTGTACGCGCTTTAGCCAACTCAGCTTCCTTTGCCGTCCCATACATGTTAGCTACAGGGTTACCATCACACTGAACACTACAGGAGTGTAAGCTAAAGCACATACAGCTTTATAGGCCAAGGGCCTATTGGAAATGGAACCCTATATAGTGCACCACTTTGAGTCATAGGGAGCAATTTCAGAGGCAGACCCAAGCTAAAGCAGTACAGACTCATTAGAAATTCTTCTCTACATGCCTTTAAACGAAAACACATACAATCCAATAGAACTGTTATAAAATTCATGACAAAAACGTCTACACAGATGCTGTTACTGCTGGATTAAATTATATACATGCCATAAAAGAAAAGCCTTCTGCATCAAATAAATAAACTATTGTTACACATTTAGGATTTAAATTATTTGTCCATATCTGTTAGTGGTGGTGAGGGATTAAGATGGTGTCCTGCTCTGCTTGAGATGGCGCACCTCACACACCGGTCTCTCTTCCAGTCCAGACAAAATTAAAGCAGCTACGCACAAACTTTTCAGTCAAAAAAATATCTATTTACATAAATATAGTACACACACATGCAGCACTCTTCTGTCTGCCTTCGATGATGATTCAACCATAAATTAAGACATTCAATAACACTCATATGCCTCAGTTGTCACTCCACTTTCTACTAGTAATAAAAATAAAGTACCTAATATAGACATTATATATAAATATACACACACAACATTAACAAACACTCTGGTTTCACACAGAAAGCTTGTTTTAAATTTAAGTTCGCATCAACGACAGCAGGGATTTTCAAGTGTCTAACTGATTCCCCATTTAGTGTTTTCTAGAAGTATGACAGACGCTTTCTGGAGTCCAAGGCACTTCAGGATGTATCTGAACACACAATCAATTCCAAACCATTCCTTTGTAACCTCTATGCTTCGGAGAACACCCACCCTATCTTCACTACAAGGACTGCACTACTACCCACTGATAGAGGGTAAGAGGTCATACTGTGGTCCATAGCTTTGGTCCTTTAAGTCCTTTATTTTTATTTATTGCTTTTGTGCTTAGCTGTTCGCTGTAGCTGTCCTTCCTGTTGTAGTTTGGAGGCTGTGTAGTAGTCATGCCTGTTGTCGTTGTTTGTTATCATTTCTGTTGTAATGGTTGTTTTGCAGCTGTAATTTCTTTTTATGTAGTTGTGTAGTCCTCCAGAAGCCTCTGGTTGAGAATCTCCCAGATCATCAGTTTCCTGAACAGCGGCATGTGACACTGAGGAGAGTGAGAGACAGTGTGTGAGTGAAAAAGAGATTGTACGAGTGTACACCGAGTGAGTACGATAGCCTACGACGGCCTATGTACCTGTCGGAAGGTGAGAGGCCATCCCTGGGCGATGTAGTCAGCATATTTACAGGCAAACACTCCACAGTCACTGCCATTCTTCTGCTGAGGGATCTCCTACACACACACACACACACACACACACACGGGATCCTGGTGAAAAGTAAATCACTAGAGAACGGATACTATTTCTGACAGCCCTAGACACAATCTGTATAAATTCAAGACAAAATAAGAACAACAAAGATGATTAGATATGCATTTCTGTCTGGGTAATTTACGCTGGCCCTCAAGCTGCCCACTGTCCACTTGCACGCATCCAGATCTTGGTCCTTCCTGGCCTTGTGCTCCTCTCTCAGGTACAGCCTGCACAGTGTTGGACGAACCAAATGCATGTAACAGGATTACAGAATGAAATTACAAAAAAGATGGTCATCAGATTACAGGTACTTTTGTCAAACCAAATGATTACTGGAAGGGGACTGAGGACTCACAGTAAGAGGCTGCAGATGTCGTCATGTCTCTGTCCCATAGAGTCATAGGACCTCACGGTCCTGGAGTTAAAGTTTATCACCTAGACAGGGAAAGGGAAATAAAGTCCACAGGTATCTACAAATGACCACAGAGAAGGACCAGTGGACTTTCTAAAGCAGTGGTCACCAACCTTTTTTGAATCATGATCACTTTGAGTCAAAATGCAAGACAAGATATACCGCTCAGATTTGTTTTATTTTTAACATGACTTAAAAAAACGTCAGCCTATGCAACATTAACCAACTAAAAACAATTCTGTAGCAATGAGGGTTGTGCTAAAGTAGGCTATAGGCCCAACACACCATCACTGCATATTGGCTATGCTTGAATTGCTCTGCCAATGTTCTTCAGACATTTCAAACGTTTGCTTCAAAACAAGCGGATCTACTCACGACCTCTCATGCTGTAAACACAGTCCAGTTCAAAGTGAATGGCACAGATCCATATATGGCAATGGTCTATTTGCAAATAGGCCTGCTGCATTGCTGATTGGTTATGCCGCACCGGTCTGTGTAGCGTATGGGCGGAGTTGTGCGTGTCAATGCAATAGAATCCCACTACGACGCGTTCTGCCGACAACAAAATCACTTGCATAGTTAGTTTTATTTCAGTATGTTGCATTGAAAGTGGCTAGTATTGCATTGATTCAATCACAATTCCCACAGTAAAGGGAAACGTTGATAGTGTAAACTCTAGAAAGTTGAGTTAAGTTCAATCTCGTGCTTCTCTGCGCAGGCTGATATTTCAGCGTGCAGCTCAGAGGCAACATTGCCTATAGGGGTGCACTTGATTTGCTCTATGGGCCTACCCAGTAAGCGGAGATCTACCTTCAAACACATTAAATGGTTCAAAATGTGAACACAGCCTTCTCAGCACTAGGGCTGCCGAATCAAGTGCAGAAATGTTTGGTGATCGACCGGTCAGCCGTGATCGACCGGTTGGTGACCACTATTCTAAAGTGAATGAAGCCCCGTCAATCTGGGGAGATTTACAGCCAGTGACCAGTGGACTCCCAGGTGCAGCGGAACCAGGATGATGTCATACTGGAAGAGGTCCACAGCTTTGGTCCATCGCTTCACGGCGGCGTGCCCCCCTCCATGTAGTTTGGGGAAGAAGAATGTACTGAAGGAGTAGACCTTCAGCCCTTGCCCTGCACTACTGCTACGAGTCATCACTAGGGACAGGTAGAAGTTAATCACCTAAGACACAGAGGGAGAGATATTTTGTTAGACACACACACACATCTATCCTTCTCTTTCTCTCACATGCAGGCACACACAACCTCACTCACACACACACACACACACACACACACACACCAACAACCTCAAACTTAACAGCCAACAACCATACACACCTCATCATTGAGCCAGCTCCCTTCCTGTAGTGAAGCCAGGTCTCTCTGTGTGATGCATAGCTTGAAGGCTGAGCTCAGGACCAGGTTAGGATCCCTCTGAGACAGGGCACGACTCACCTCCACAGCCATCTCCTACACACACACACACAGTTTGAAATAAACAGAATGAAAACAGACCCATAGAATACGAACACTCATATGTCAACACACTACAGACATACCATAACAGGGAAAAAGAACACTCACCTTGCTGAACCTGGGGAGCTCCTCAGTGCTGTTGAGTGTGTCAGTGTGTGTTGGCGTCTCTCTGTCCACCAGGTTGAGTCTTGCTGCTACCTCTGCAGAGAGATCCAGCTCTGGCTGCTTCTGCTGGAGGGAGAGACACTTTTTAACAACCTTATGATGCTTCATAGCAGCCTTATGACTCTTCCTAGCACCCTTACTACAGTTCATAAGTGTGTGTCCTACCATTGCATTGCTGGCAGGTTGGGTATCCACAGATGCGCTGAGAGGCTTACTGAGACACAACTCTCCTCTCATGTCTCTGGTTTGTTTGGCTGAGGATGTATCTCTCCACATATACACACTGGGGTTGGCTGCAGATAGAAGGAGAAAACATTAGCCTAGGACAACAGCTTCCAATACATGAGAAGAGGGGTGAGAGAGGCTGTGATAGTAGTCTACCTCTGAAGGGTCCTGTCTTTGGGGTCACAGACTCATAGGTTCTTCCCAAAATGGCCATTCTATGTCCATCTTGTGTAAATGTTTCCCTGTGAGGAAGCGAAGAAAACAGAGGTTTGTAAAAACTAGCTAACGGAACCACTGGAATGAAAACTATAATCTCACACTCTCCATCACCACTCACCCCTGGGGTTTGGTGCGGGTGAAGGGCAGTGGTTGGCTCTTGCTGTATTTATCGGACACCATCTCCAGAAGCCGTCTGTAGTGTTCCTTATCACTCTCCTTCAGAGCCTGGAAACAGAACAAACCTGACAACTACTGACATACCTGGCGTGGCATTTAATAAAAACCAGGATCAATCACAGGGTTGATTTTAATTTCAAACTCACCTCCTCCACTGCCAAGCACTGTCTGTGAGAGCGGTTTGGGGTGGGCAGGTCTGAGCTGGGGGGTCTTGTCCCAACCCCCACCCCCTGGGTAGGCCGACTGGGAAGGAGCTTGAGGGAGCATCTCTGGGGCTTGTCTCCATCTCTCCCTCTGTCTGGGTTCCCTGGACCCAGCACTAAGCCACTGAAAACAAGACCGAGAACAACGCTTACAGGAGGAACATCCCACATATGTAGAACCTTTGTGTTAAAGCCCCAGAACTGAAAGTATGCAGTAGACAGAAGATACCTACGTGTGTTTCCTCAGAGGGGGAGAGGCTCCCTGGAGGAGGCCCAGCCCCCCTCTCTCCCTCTGTCCTCCTACTGTTGGTTTGTCTGGAGACAAGGAAAGAGGGATAAACAAGTTGAAGCAACCACTTGACCTGACCCCTCTGCTGTTACACATATTATATACCATGATGTTGTAATGTAAAACACAGCTGTCCTCCTTCCTTATCGATCAAACAATCAGAGCCTTCGTTACTCACCCATTTTCCAATCAGAGCTGCTCATCCATGAGGTGTGGAGTTCATCTATTCCCATCAGGCCCACAGGGCCCTACATAATAGGAGTGATTTAGGACATAGTCAGATGTGAATATTGTGCAGCTATTGCACAAACATTTTAAAGTTTATGTACTGGTATGTGTCTTTCAGTCAGAGCAGTGGTTTATGAGTGTGTTGTGTATGGTACTAGAACGCACTCCTGGTACACATTCATACCTGGTTTGCTGTGTACCTTCCGTTTCTCTCACTGGCAGGAGACAGTGGGTTCCTCAGTCTCAGCAGCCCAGCCACCCCTGCTACAGTCTTCTTCACAAAACTAATGATGTCTATGACAATATGAGAGAGTACAACACACATGAATTATAAGAACAATGGCTAAAAGTTATTGGTAATAGGTTACCATACCTTTTCTCCGTCTCTTGATCGCCACTGGTTCACTCTGGCTAACATTTTCTGAAACATGAACGCTGTAACAGAATGTAAACACGTAATTAGCCAGGTAGTAGTTACATTTGTTAGCTACAGTTCGTTTTTCTACAGTACCTTATTATTTGGTACGTTAGGAAATAGTTAGCTAATGTCTGGTAAGTGGCGCGAGGAAAGAGTTAGCTCGCCTTATTTATTTTTGGAGCAGCTAACACCAACTGGAATGAATGACAATTGTTGCTAATAATTAGCTAGCTAGGTTAGCGAGCTTGGGTGACAAGTGTTTAAATGTTAAACTAGCTGTTAGCTAGTTGACTGGCTAGCGTTTGCCAGCCAGCTTACTAACGCGTTCCATAAACAGCTACACAGATCACACTAGCACCAAAGACAGTACATGTGCCAGTCACCGACCTCTGGTAGTTCCTTTTGGTTGGCCTGGCGTTGCTATCCTGCCGTTGCGAGTCTATCTCCCCGCCAACGTTCAAACCAGGCCAACCGGAATGTTTTTGCCCGGTTATAGGCTCGAAGAGCGACGATAGTCCGTCAACTACCCATCCGTACATCACAGACAGATACGAGAGAATGGAAACTTCCTCGTACGGTCGGGCCAGGACTATATGCGGTTTAAAATACAAGCTCAGTGGGCACGAATGTTCTACCTGCGCCAAACCACCATTCGCCTTTTATCTAGCACAGTTAGCCTAGCATTTAGCTTCGTGTTGAAATGACTGACGTGAATGTACACAAACGTGAAGACCGTAAACCGTAGGGGTAAAACGTCAGACTTCCTCGTACGGTCTACTTGGATATGCTAATCTTATTCCGCTTTCCCGTACTAGTTGCCACTAGGAAACTCTAAAATGTATGACTTGCTAAGCGGTTGACATCGGCACTTGTAAAAATACAACCAGTTAGCGAACATTTCGGAGTTTTCTAGTTCCGACTAGTATTTGAACGCGGAATTAGACTGGTACTGTGGCATGTAAAACATCTTAGCCCGTGAAAAGGCCTGCCAGGGCTCGGTTTTGCATATCATGGGTGTTGTGTGATTATGTTTCCGTTGGATTGTCAAACAAATCACTTCAAAAACTAGGCTACCTGCGCAGTTCGAGCCACTATAACAATTTATTTTGCTGATACGCTGTACTGAACTGTAAAGCCTACTGGCTAGTTTCACCGATAATTTACACAAATGTATGTTTATAATTTCCGACATTTGGTAGGGCATATTATAATTTCCGACATTTGGTAGGCATATTATAATTTCCAACATTTGGTAGGCATATTATAATTTCCGACATTTGGTAGGCATATTATAATTTCCAACATTTGGTAGGCATATTATAATTTCCGACATTTGGTGTGGCCATTTGTTTGTCAACTATATAGTTATACATGTAGCGTCTCTTCTGTCATAACTTGTTGCCCGAGAAGACTAAATACAGTAGTGATCGCCAGACTAATGTCTTACATCGATAGGATGAATGCATTCATCTAGTTAACACCATTAAAGTACTGTTGTAACCAAACGCTGCTTTCCCGACTAAAGAAGGGACCCGGAGACCCACAAATACCTGTGTGTTTGATTTTGGTGACACAGCGACTCCTCAGGCAGAGTCAACCCTGTGAAACCTGCAGACAAGTCAGACATGGATGGGAGACAGATTCTACTCAAGGGCAATAGTACCTAAAGCACTCGAAGCAGTGTCGGAAGTGACACTGGATACTCAAGCTAAATTCTCACCAGGAATGTTTGAGACAGGCCCGAAAAACAGAAGGGATTAACAACATTTATAATATGGTTCCTCATCTCGAATTCAAGTTCTGGATAGAATGAACTGATACAGATGATGCTAACTTTGGATAGAAATTAGTATATAAATTGTAAGTACAATTTAAGAAGCCTATTGGTTGGACCTCAACTAATTAACGATTGTTGCCTAGATCGGCCTGCATGTCGTGTGGCGCTTTGTATGCCGCGGCCGGGGATTGAAATATGGTTGCTCCGCCTCTGAGGCCCTCCGGGGCGCATCCATGGCATGCGAGCCAATTGCTTCTCCGGTCGTTTCGAGAGGACAGAACACGATTTTCAGCTTGTTGCCGAAGTGGGCGGGTTTCGTTTAGGAACACGAGGAGAACACAATAACAAAACAAGGGGGGGAATGGTTGGTCCTGTGCAAAGTCTCCAAATGGCATCAATTTGACCGGTTTAAGAAAATTAAAAGCTGATGAAACACGTTTCTGAGAAGACTTCAGTACGTTTTGGAACCATATTTGATGTGGTTTAAACACTGTCTGCTAGCAAAACAGTGTCGAAGATAACACATTGGCATTTTCTCAAGATATGGTGAAAGAAAGAAATCATACACTGAACAAAAATATAAACGCAACATGCAACACTTTCAAAATATTTTACCGAGTTACTGTTCATATAAGGAAACCAGTCAATTGAAATACATTCATTAGGCCCTCATCTATGGATTTCACATGACTAGGAATACAGATATTCATCTGTTGGTCACAGATACCTTAAAAAACGGTAGGGGAGTGGATCAAAAAACCAGTCAGTATCAGGTGCAACCACCATTTGCCTCATGCAACTCTTCTTCACATAGAGTTGATCAGGCTGTTGATTATGGCATGTGGAATCTTGTCCCACTCCTCTTCAATGGCATTGCAAGTTGCTGGATATTGGCGGGAACTAGAACACGCTGTTGTACACGTCGATCCAGAGCATTCCAAACATGCTCAGTGGGTGACATGTCTTGTAAGTATGCAGGCAATGGAAGAACTGGGACATTTTCTAGGAATTGTGTACAGATCCTTGCGGCATGGGCCAGTGCATTATAATGCTGAAAGGTTAGGATTGCGGCAGATGAATGGCACGACAATGGGTCATTCAAATTGACAACATAAAATGCAATTGTGTTTGTCTGTAGCTTATGTCTGCCCATACCATAACACCACCGCCACCATGGGGCACTCTGTTCACAATGTTGACATCTGCAAACTGCTCACCCACACAACACCATACACGCTGTCTGTCATCTGCCCGGTACAGTTGAAACTGGGATTCATGTGTGAATAGCACACTTCTCCAATGTGCTAGTGGCCTTTGAAGTTGAGTATTTGCCCACTGAAATCGGGTACAACGCTGAACTGCAGTCAGTTCAAGACCCTGGTGAGGAGGACGAGCACACAGGTGAGCTTCCCTTAGACAGCCTCTAACAGTTTGTGCAGAAATTGTTTGGTTGTGTAAACCCAGTTTCATCAGCTGTCCGGGTGGCTGATCTCAGACAATCCCGTAGGTGAAGAAGCCTGATGTGGGGGTCCTGGGCTGGTATGGTTACACGTGGTCTGCGGTTGTGAGGTCGGTTGGACCCACTGCCAAATTGGAGGCTTATGTTCATTTTCAGTTCTCTGGCAACAGCTGGTGGACATTCCTGCAGTCAGCATGCCAACTGCACGCTCCATCAAAACTTGAGACATCTGTGGCAGTTTGTTTCAAAACTGCTAATTTTAGAGTGGCCTTTTATTTTCCTAAGCACAAGGTGCACTAGTGTCACCCCTGTCATGTGGATGGACCATCTTCAATCAAATCAAATCAATCAAAGGAGAAATGCTCACTAACAGGGATGTACACAAATGTGTGCACTGAATTCAGAAAAAATACACTGTATGGAACATTTCTAGGATCTTTTATTCATGAAACATGGGACCAACACTTTACATGTGGCATTTATATTTTAGTTCAGTATAGTTCTCCTTTTCTGTTCCCGAGGCAAATGTAACATTTGTTGTGTCATTTGACTGCAAGACATGCATAATTCTGCAGGAGTTTATATATTATGGTATGTGAGAGGTTATATGCAGTCAGTGTCCAGATTTCAGTTACTATTCTATTTAACCCATGTGAATTTAAACGAGGAAGATTCTGCTTATTCATGTATACAGGGCTAATCGTGAGCAGGATATCAAAGGTGCATGTAAACAGTTTATAGGAGTAAGACCTTAAGCGGGATATGAGCTACTATTGGGAAAACTGTGCTCATGTAAACGTGGTCATTAGTTAGTAGAGTGTGGAACTGGTGGTCAGCTGGTACCTCCTACCTTGTATGCATCTCAGTGATTTAAAGCCCCAGATGAACCAGCTGAAATTGTTGCTGATATAACACATTCTAATATAGTATAGAAATTGTTTAATTTATAATTACCAGAGCACCAGTACATGGCATATCAGTGATTTGACCCCTATGTGAACTGTCATGATCTGCAGTGTAACTGAAGACATAACTACCAAAGACTGGTTTCCCCCTTCTGTAAAACTGTTGTCAAATGACACTGACTGGAATGACCGTTCTAAAAGAACTGGCCTACTTAG
Organism: Oncorhynchus tshawytscha; assembly: GCF_018296145.1. NCBI lineage: Eukaryota > Metazoa > Chordata > Actinopteri > Salmoniformes > Salmonidae > Oncorhynchus > Oncorhynchus tshawytscha. Next base: position 4,182,726 of record NC_056435.1, read on the forward strand.
TAGTTACTATTTTTCTTGCCGGACACATTTTGAGATGGTAAATATATGTGCGTCCAAAGCGCCCCAGAACTAATCACCAGTGTTAATGAATGATTAACTAAGTAAAATGGAGGGGTGTTTGTGCCACCATCAGTTTTTGATCAACACACAATCTAACGATACTGTAAGTATTGATGCAAGTCTGTGCATGTCTGACCCTGCCTATTTTCGGCCCTGCCTTTAAAAGATGCGCAAGGCAAGTAATCACACAATTAAAATATTTATTTTGTAGAAATGGTGATCGATAAAAAAACATTGACAAAACATGTCCACCAGCTTTGATCTATAGATCAGAATTCCAGTGTGAAACTTTAGCAAATATTAATAACCAAGAACATATATACAGAATCAGAGATACAAAGGTGTATAAAACTCAGGTAGAAAAATAGCGATCTAATACTTTCAAAAACACATGCATTCGGGTGAGAAGACCTCTTAGGGAGTTACTCGGCGGTCGACAGAAATATGGAGAATTTTTTTTTCCGTAAAAAAATAATTTAATGTCTTAAATTCTAACTTTCTAAATCAGATAGACAAATACATTCCATTGTATATTTAAACACAGAGATGGATCATAAGGATGTTGGATTGAAAGGAGGCATTCATACACTGCTTCATTCCTTCCTTCAGCGGTCAGACTTTTTGTGGTAGGAGAGAAGAGATGGAGAGTCTGGAGGAGAGAGAAAATGTGTCAGAACCAGATAAGGGCAACACACAATCTCTCGCTCTCTCACACACACAAACATATGAACACCCAGGTGTCTGTGGAAAAACACACCCAGTACAGAAGAAAACTACTCAATGGACCATTGTCCATTTTAGAATGGCTATGTAGTGACTACCCACGTGTGCCTGCTTACACCAGATTGTGCCCTACCCTGAGATGTACACCCTGGTACTTGTAGTTTGTACTTGTAGTTTGTTCAATACGGTGAGGGTGATGTGGGGAGATAGTAACGAAGCAGTGTATTCCGGTACTTGTAGTTAGGTCCTCACCTGGGCCGTACCGGTAGATGGGGGACAGACAGCTGAGGTACAGCAATGTCCTGTTCTTTTGCAGCCACCGCTGCCAATAGCCAATCATATCAGGGGAACTTGGAGGTGGGGCTAAATAAGCCCTTCTAACTGGGTCAGGAGATGGGATTGGAGGTGGTGAGATTGATTGATCAGTTTGTCAGAGAGGAAGTATGTCCATGGTAACAATGCCGTCCCCTAACCCAGGCGATTGTTGGTAGTGTACTTGCCGTGGTACGATGCCATCGCCAAGCTAAAGCCCCTCTTTCTCTCTGTCACCTCTGATCTTCCCCATCTCATTCAGTGAGGGTGTGCTCAAACAGTAAGTGCAACCAGTGTGCGTTTGTACCTGGACGTGCAGCCCCTAGGCGTTGCTGTACGTTCTCCAGGTGGTGGATGTAGTCTGTCAGAGATCGCTCGGCATCCTGGGACAGAACACTGGACGAAGCAGGCTCAGAGGACAGGACCGGGTTGGAATACACTCTAGGGGGGAAAAGAGTGGACAGAATAAGAGAGGGGAGAGAAAGAGGGGGGAGAAGAGGAAGAGAGAAAAGGAAAGAAATTAAATCAAGGTATGTCGTTAGAGTTTCCCGCTCACATTAATGGATGTTTACTATGTAAGGAGCAGTACCGGTTGTGGAGCCTGAAGGGTGATTTCATTGGTGAGACCACACCCTTACGGGTGGGGCTGCTGTCTCTAGTAGGTGGAGAGGAGTTGTGATTGGCCAGTGGCTGCTGCTGACTCAAAACCTCAGTCCTGGAAGCTGAGAGAGAAATAGAAAGGTTACACACTGAACTGTCGATGTACCCTGCCTGTGTGACGTTGGTAATCCTATATTCATCGCTCTGGATGTCTCTCACACGCACCTGTGCTGTGTCCGTTGACAGTGACAGTAGTTGTAACTCCTCTCCTGACGACTCTCTGCCACTTCCTGGTCAGGAACTTCAGTCTGGAGGAGAAGGACAGGGAAGGGTTAACATGCATAACACAATGACCCATAGCTCTATATAACACCCACCCACCCACACACACACACACACACACACACACACGTCCAACCCAACCCACCGTGAGATGGCGATGACAGCTCGTACTGCAGCTCTGAAGCGCGAGAGGGGAGAGTGTGTGTGGGCGTGGGGGGGCGAGGGGTGCGCCCCCATCCGAGCGATAAGACAGAGAGTTGCCTGTTCACAGTCCTGAAAGCCCCCCAGCAGCAGCAGGAGGTAGCGCTTCTGGTAGACCAGAGACTTCCTAAAGCTCTCAGCCCGTAGATACCGCTCATACAGTCGCTGGAACTAGAGGAGGGACAGAGACACAAACAGGGTTAAAGGGACGTCAAGACAAGGGACTTCACACCAGATGATCCATGGGGACTTTCAGCCCAGAGGTCGAGTGTGCGTGAATCAGTCTGTTAGTTTGCTCGTGTGGCTCACCTTGCTGTTGCTGAGGTCAGTGCTGGGCCGGTTCTCAGTCTGTGCCTGTCGTAGCTGTCGTTCCAGACAGGACAGGCTGTGTTTCAGGTTAACTGTCTCCTGACTCAGCTCCTTCACGCGGGCCGACAGGTCAGAGTTCTCCCTTGACAACCTCTCCCCCAGCGCCGAGGAAGAGGAAGACTGCAGGGAGAGAGAAATTGGTTATCATGGTCCTTATCAAACTAATCTGTTGTAGTCGCAAATCCCCCCCAAACACCATAAATCCATTTAAAACACTGCAGTCTAGCTCGTCTCCCAGTGCTTCATTGTTGCTATGCATGGGCCAAGCTATGATCAGCCATTTCTGGTACCTGGTGGTTGTATTGGATTGTGCTGGTCTGGTCTGGCCCAGTCGATGTGTTATTCTTGGGTTGGAGTGGGCTGGAGTAGTATTGGTTGGACAGTCTCTCTGTGGCCATCTCTCTCTCCTCCCTCTCTAGCTCAGCCAGAGTCTGCTGGAGATCTCTCATCCTCTGCTGGTCCTGCTGCCGCAATAACTCCAATTCACACTGCAGAGAGAGAGAGAGGGAAGAGAAAACAGGACAGTAAACAAGACAAAGATGGCATACAAGTGGCTGAGACACAGTTGTATTACAAGTCAGACAGGCAATGCTAAAATGTTGTGTAAATCTCACCAGTTTGTTGCTGGTCCTCTCATGTCGCTTCTCTCTCTCCGTCTGCTCCTGTCTCTCCTTCCTCCTCTCCCTCTCCCTCTGTTCCTCCCGCTCCCTCTCCTTGTCATTGACCGATCGAAGCCTCTCCCTCAGCACGTTGAGCTCCGCCCCTAAGCGACCAGAACGCTCTCTCTCTGTCTCCAATGCTCGACTAGCCTCCTGCTGCTGCTCCTTGAGTGTCTCCATAGTAACTCGGAGGCGGGCTGCAGCATCCTGATCTCTCTGTGCCTCCGCTCTCCTCTTCCTCTCTTCCTCCTCTACTCTCCTCCGGTTCTGCAGAAGTTCCGCCCTCAGCCCGTCTGTCACGGTGGCTAGCTCCTCCCCCTGCCTCCTCTCCTGCTCCAGCTGAGAGCGGAGCTCCGAGATGAACTTTCTGTCTCGGGACGCGTCCTCTTCTTGTCTGCGTGTGATGTCATTGAGACACCGGGCGGAGCGCTCGCGTTCCTCCTCCAGTTTCTTCATGTGGGCGTCGGCTAGGCGGGACTCAGCTTCTTTCAGGAAGTGTTCCAGCCGACTCTTTTCCTGTGACTGGAAAGTGTCGAGTTGCCGGGCGGAACGGGCGCACTCCTCCTCCAGCTCCTTATGGGCATCGGCTAGACGTGTGTCAAGCTGTGATTGGAGGAGGTGGCCGCGGGAGAGTTCTATCTGGAGTTCCTGTCGGAGGTTACAAGAGGTCGTCCTCTCCTGGTCCAGCTGACCCCTCAGGGTCACGACCTCTGATCTCTGCTGCTCCTCTTCCTTCTCCCGGAGGTGTGTGAGAGTTCTCTCCTGGTACAGCTCCTGCTGTAGCTCCTGGACTCTGGTCTCCTCCCTCCTTACAGCCTCCTCACAGTCCTCTATACACAGGCTGGGAGAGGACACATACATCAGTATTTATTTACGCGTGTGTGTGTGTGTGTGTGTGCGCAGTCAATAATGTATGTGAGTATGTATACCGGAGATTGCGGATCTCGTTTTGTAGTTCCTGCTGGGTGCTGTGGGAGGAGTTAAGTCGTTCTCTGTTCTCCTCTAGTTCAGCCCTCAGCCTGGATAACACCTCCCCTTTAGATGACTCCTCCCACTGAGAGTGCTGCAGCTGCAGAGCGTGTTTGTCTGCAGAGAGCAGACGCTCCACCACAATATGGTGCTGCTCCTCCTGGAGAGACGAGGGAAAGCGAGATTTTTTTTTAACCCTCAATTAAGCTAAGCAGATACAATGCAGGTTTTTTTATTTTTTTTTACAGTATACAGGACTTCCTTAGTGGAGACCGCTCCAAACACGCTCACGTAAACACACACCTGTCTCTGTAGCAGTGTTTCCAGCTGACGGAGGAGGTGGGTGGAGTCTATCTCAGGGTGGGAGGAGAGAAAAGCCTGCAGCTCAGAGCGAAGCTCTGCCCTCTCACAGTCAAACACACCCCTTACTGCAGCCTGCAGCCCTCTGCTCCAACCAGCATCCACAGAGTTCTCCTGTTAAAACACACAGGAGGGTCAGTATGCACACATGCAGAAGTTAAGCACACATCTCACACACACACACTCACCGGTCTCTGTGCCATCCGACAGAGCAATTCTCTCAGAGCGATGACAGTTTCCTGTAACGCCCTCTTCTCCTGCTCCCAACACATTGGAGGAGCTTTAGAGTCTAACTGACAGATCGTCTGGTCCAATGAGAGGTGGTTAGAGGGGGCGTTACGCTGGGAGAGGGCGAGAACCCTGCAGCTCTCCTGGTACACTCTCTTCAACAGACCCTGGAAACACACACACAGTTTGGTATAGGGTTCATTTGTAACATTTAAGGTGTGTGTGTGTTTTTGTGTTCATACCTGTAGTTCAGGAGACAACAGTTCGTCGCTGTAGCTCATACTCCCGGCGGCGCTGTCTGTGCGTGTGTTGTCTGTGCGTGTGTTGGTTGCGGGGTTCATGCCTCGACAACGAAGGTACTCCAAGAACTGAGCATCCAGCCTCTCTGTCTGCTCCAACTCTACCTTGAGTCTTACACCGAGCTCTGAACTGACATCTACACGACAGACACAGAGAGACAGAGAGCGAGAGAAGGGAGAGAGGTTAGACAAATGAACACAGACAGACAGACAAGACCAACAAAATGACAGACAAACAGACTTACTGCTGCCATATCCATCACTGGCCCACTCCGTTGCAGACAGAGAGGAGGCGGAGCCAAGAGATGAGGGAGGGGCCGTCAGGTCCAGGGCTTCCAGCTCATGCACCTGACAGGTGAGAGAGGTTTAATGTGTGTGCGTGTTTGTGTGGTGTATGTGGACACTTTCTCAACCCTTTTTCCACCCACCTTGTCAGCGTCCATTGAGTCCAACATAGAGAGGTTGTCTGAGGCAGAGATGGACCCAGGGGAGTGGGTGCTGTGTGTGCCCAGCTCTGGGCTGATTGTCCCTGGACAGGGCTGGTCTTGCCGTCCCCTGGGGGAGGCTTTAGCCTGGAGCTCCAGGCCTGTGCTGTTTAAAGCACTGAGGTCAGACAGTCTAGAACCGTGGAGAACAGAGGGGTGGAACCTGTCCTCTCTGGTTCTCTCCTCAGAACAGTCCAGTCGACGGAGAACCTCAGGAGAACTCAGGGACCCGTTGCGAGACACACCGTCCTGGAATCCTCTGGGCGTGACGTCTGGAGGAGGAAGATGATCACGGTCATCCAATAGCTCTGCACTCAGAGGAACACCATTGTCTGTGTAGCAGCTTGAATGTGTACTCACCCTTCAATGAGTGTGTCTGTCTGCTGTGCAGGTTGCAGGTCTGTCTGAGCTGCAGCAGTTCTCCTTGCTGATAGGCCAGCTCCTCTTCCTGCACGGCCAGGTCTTCCTGTAGGCCCCGGAGCTCCGCCTTCAGATGCTGGTTATTGGTTTCCAGGTCAGCCAGGGCCCGGTCTTTGGTCTGATTGACAGGTGAGTGAAATAATCAGAGAATACAGTGTTATTTACAGTCCTTTCAAAAAAACGTTGCGTTTAAATGCACACGCCTGTCTGTACCTGTCCCTCCTCCAGTAGTTTCTCAGCTCTCTCTGTGCTGGAGCAAAGACCCTCCTTCACAGCTGCTAACTCTGCCCCCAGGGCTTGATGCTCCGCCCCTAGTCTCTGTAGCTCCTCCTCCCTCTGTCTCAGGGCAGCGTCAGCCTTTGCCAGAGTCTCCTCAGCACATGTCTGTAAGAGAACAGCCTTCATCATCAGCATCAGAATGATCAATATCAACAGCACCATCAAATATGTAATCCGTCTACTTTGCACAAAATCTTTCTTGCAATCTGTTATCCAGGGCTTTGATTCATTCAAGAACCGCATTAAAAACCTTGAAAAGACTACACAAGAAACATGTGCAAAACTCACACCAACACAAATCCCTTACCCTTCCTACCCACACTGAAAATACAGTGCATAACACTGAGCGAGTAACTCTACTCAACACCATCATTATTTTCCCCAAACACAAATCTATAGCAAATTGTTCACCAAGAGTGTTTAAAATAGTGCTTGGAAACTCCCATTCCAGAACACATGGCAAGAAAACTATACTCAATGTTCAGAAAGAAAGTAAATAAATGCCAGTGTGAAAGAACTTCACAACACAGAACTGTTTTCTGACCACTCCTGACTTCCTCTTTCTGATGAGATCACTTCCTCTGTGAGTAACACTCTACTGTTGGGTGCCAACACATCAACATCTCATAGTTTCGCTCTCTCTCTTACGCCATTTCTTAGTCTCTCCCCCACTATAAATATACCATTTAGCAGATGCTTTTTCTCCAAAGACTCAATCTCTCGTTCACTCTCTCCCTCTAACCATAGCCAGCTGTGGTAGAGGGAGCTCACACCACAAAATACCTAAATAGTGAAAGTTACTTAGTGTTGCAAGTTAGGCTTAGAGAGGCTAAATGGAATGGATTACTCAAGTTTGAATGAAAACATCAAAGGCAGGATTTCAAAGCAGACAACTTATCTTCTCTGTGTCAATCTACCAACTAAATCTGCAAATAACTAATACTACTGAAGATGTCACCGCTCCTACATGGCTAGAGAGAAATGTGTTTAAATTGATGCCACATGTTGAGTCAATCTGATTGGCCCGCCACTGCCGCCACTTACCAGCACTTCCTTCTGAGCCTCCTCCTGGTTGGCTCGCCTCTCCTCCAGCTGACGGCTGACTTCCTGGAGGCAGGCCCTCTGAGAGGTCACTTCCTGCTGGAGGCGTTCTATTTCCTCTTGGAGTCGGCACTCCCTCTTCCGCAGGGCCTCGCGTTCTGACGAAAGTTCTGCCTTCGCCGTCTCGACAGCCACCACGGTCTGTAGCAGGGCTTCAGTCTCCTTCTCCCGCTCTTCAACCCTTGATTTTAGCTCCAGGACCAGGGAGTCTAGCTGAGTTTTCTCCCCTCGCAGGGAGTTCGTCTCCTGGGCAAGAGCCTGCCAGCGACCGCTCTCCTCCACAGCTGCATCCCTCTCCTCCTCCAGCCCTTCTTTCCTGGCTCTCACCTCTTCAAGCTCTGCCTCTTTTAGATTGAGTTCCCTCTTTACCTCTTCCCCTCTCTCCCTCTCTTCCTTGAGCCTCCTCCCCATCTCTTCCCCCTGTCCTCTGTACTCTTCCTCCTGAGAGAGCAGCAGTCTCTCCATCGCCTCCTTCTCTCCCACCGTCACCTCCAGCTGCCCCTGCAGGGCCTCCACACGGGAACGGAGAGAACGGGAAGAGGAGGAATGGAGGAGACGCATCTCCTGCTTAAGACTGTCGCCCTCACCTCCTCTCGCTCCTCCTCTCTCTGGTTGGGGGTACTTGGCAGGTTCCGGGCTGGGAGCAGGCGAAGGGTTAACACTGTCGCCCTCTTGTGATAGGTCGCTGACCTCGTGGTAGGCGGGGCAAAGGGTGTTTAGCTCGGCCTGTAGCGTGCTGATGACCTCGTGAAGCCGCTCCTCCTCTTCCTGCTTGTCCTGACGCACCCTGATGATGTCACAGCGGAGATGCTCCACCTGGGAGCGGACGTCTTCAAGTTCTGTCTGGATGGCCTGTAGAGAGACCGGGAGAATGGCTTCCAGTTCAGGCAAAAATAACGAGTTCCATTGTGTGTACTACATAGAGGTCACAGTAGTTTGAATTCTGAGAGATTATGTCATTATATAACGGGGCTGGATTATGGAGGTGTGTGTGTGTGTGTGTGTGTGTGTGTGTATGGGTGGGTGTCTGTGTACCGTGATGTCCCTGGCTGTCTCCAGCTCCAGTTCTAGCTTGTGTATCTCCTGGGTCAGGTGGTCTATCTCCTCATTCTTCTCCTCTAACAGAGCAGATGGGAGACTCTCCTCCTCTCCAATCTCTCTCTCCTCCAGGCGAAAGGTAAGGGCTGAAACTGTCTCCTAAACAGAGAAAGACACAGGGGGAGATTTAAAACACAGGACAATTATTCTTGGCATTAGAGAGGACTAACAAGTACTAGCATGACTGAAAACTGTAGCAGACCCACTTTGAGAGCAGCGACTTGGTCGTGATGCTGGGTGATGGTATCCGTGTTCTGATTGGTCAGGAGCTCCAGCTGGAGAGTGAGGTGTTTTAACTCCGCCTCTTTTATGGTCAGGTCTCTCTGAGTCTCCTCCATTTGACCAACCAACACACACACCTAGAACCCACACACAAGTTAACAAATTAATCCAACCAAGCAAGCTAATCTTCTCTGGCCAAAGATCTCGATACACTAGCAGCAGGAAGCAGTTAAGCTCTGTTAGGCCTTTCACTAAAGCAGGTGTTGAGGTTGGAAACACACCTGTTGCTCCTTGTCCTGCAGGTCTTGCTGTGCAGTGTCCAACGTGTCTCGGAGAAGCTGGATGGGGTCGGGGGTGCTAGCGTTGTTGTCACGGTAACGGTGACGGGTCTCGTCCAGTTTAGACTGCAGTGCTGAAATCTGGAGACGATTTGACAACTGCTGCTGCTGCAATGACTCCTTATCCTGGAGGGAGAGAGAGTCATTTAGTGTGTGTGTGAAGGTGTGTGTGTGTGTGTGTGTGTGTGTGTGTGAGAGTGTGAGAGAGTTACCTGTGTGAGCTCCTCTTCTCTCTGCCGAGCTCTGTGCAGCTCCTGCTCCAGTTGACTGACAGCTCTGCTGCTCTCGGAGCTGCTCAGCAACGCCTGTTCCAGCTCCCTAATTCGCCCAGCCAGCTTGTCAATCTCCTCATTGCGCTCAGCAACCTCGAGCTGGACCTGTTGATTGGCTGCCAGCAGGCAGGTGTGGTCTTCTGTCTTGTCCCTGATGAGAGCTTGAAGGCTCTCCACCTGAGAAAGAAACACAGGGGAGGAATGTTGGTTCTGAGGGCTCCAGTTGCCGGGTCACTATGGGGTTTCCCATGTTAAGCTGTACGACGGGTTTACTAAAGCCAATCCGGGTCTGCAGCCACAACAACAACTGAAGCCATGCGACAGAGCAGCAACACACAGCACAGAGGGATGGAAGGGAGAGGAGGATGATCGAGCGAGATGGAGAAAAGGGGGGTGGAGAGATGAAAAGGAGAGCGACGGAGCGGCACTAACGGCAGATGCATCTTCAATGATTATGTAAGTTAATCACGCAGGTGTTATCACAACACACACACACACACACACACGGTGGGGGCATGCAGAAGAGTCGAGGTGTAGCTATAGGAGTCACTGGTGAGATTCCACACCTGCAGAACCAAGTCCTCAATCTAGAGCATTCCATGAAATAAAACACAAAACACAAACAGTCAGCAACAGGTCCATTCAGGTCCATTCAATATCTATAAATGACTCAACATCAGATATTGTCTTGACTAAACACTACAATATTAAAGACTTAACACATGCCAATACACTAAGGTAAGGATGCGCGCGCGTGTGTGTGTGCGCGTATCTTACCCGTTGGCCCTTGCTGGTCCCAGCAGAGTGTCTGGCTGGCTGTCTGAGCTGAGCCTCCAGACTTCTGATCTCCTGTTGGAACTCATCTCTCTCATGCTCCCGTTCCACTGCCTGCTCCTGGAGACACCCAGAGATAAACTTGAGTGTGTGCAAGTGTGTTACACATCCATACATAACCCACAGCGTTACACTTACGTCTATAAACTGCCTGTCGTGTTTGAGCTGTTTCTCGAGGGCCTGGACGCGCTGCAGGAGGTCTTCTGATTGAGCCCTGTGCTGCTGCTCCGCCGTGAGGCCCTTGTTCTCCTGTTCCTCTAGCTCGGTCTCCAGAGCCCTGAGGCGCAGAGACAGTGAGCTGCGGTCTTTCTCTGCCTGCCGCTGCACACACAGCCTCTCCTGGCCCAGACGATCTGCCTCAACCAGGAGGCCTACACACACACACACACACACACACACACACACACAGTTAGGAACAGACATGCACACACAAATGTTCACAAAATCCACAATGACACACACACACACAATCCTTCCAAACATGCACTTCCTATAGATAAGGGGAAGTATAGAATTGGTCAGAAAAAGAAAAACTTGACCACAAGTCATAGCAAACAAATACAACCACACTAAAAACCATACTTCATAAATCAACTCACACACTAGTCCCCAACTGGCCTCGGTCTGAGACGGGGCAGTTTTTAAAACACAGACACACACAGGACTCTGAGCAACAAACCTGTGTCCCCCTCTATACTCTGACAGGACCCTACAGGGAGAGCAGACAACTAAGAATAGGACTTAACGTGTACACAAAACATACGCAACATAATCAATCCCAGTTAAGCTTAAACCACAATTTCTCTCATCTATCACCTCCCCTCACCCTTTTCTCTCTCTCCCAGTCCGGCGGTGAGATGGACCTTCTGGCGCTGGAGGAGAATGTGCTCCTCGCTGAGCTCCTGCAGCTGCACCCTGAGGTTCTCTAGCTCTGAGGTGAGGCCTTCCTTCTGGTGCAGCTGCGCCCGGAGGCCCTCCAACTCCGCCGTGAGGCCATCCTTTTGGTGCAGCTGCGCTCGGAGGCCCTCTAGCTCCTCAACAAGCCGTTCTTCCTGAGCCTCCTTTTGTTGTAGTGATTCTTCCAGAGTTGCCTTCTCAGCCACATAGCCCTCCAACAGACCTACACACACAAAAACAGGATACACACACAGATACATGAATATCATACTTTTTACAAACAAAGATTCTAAAAACACATGGAGACGCACAGTATCTCCACTGACCCTCGGCCTTGTGGAGCTCCAGCTGGAGCTTGCTCTTTAGCCCCGCTTCCTGGTCCAGCTGATCCAATACGAGCTGGTGTTGGAGCAGCATCTGGGAGGAGTCTGAACGGCCCTGGGAAAATCTCTCCTCTAGAGACAGATGGACAGAACAAGACTCCTCCAACTAGAGACCAAAAAGGAGAGAGCGAGAGAGACCGACAGAGAGACAGTTGAACGCAAAGATCAGTGACTGAGCTTCATGCAAATTCAATGCATAGAATGTTGTGTTGACCCCCCACTAACCTCTCAAGCGTTCACTGCATGCCGACAAGCTAGTGTGTGTGTGTGTTACCTGTGTGTTAGCCCGTGTGAGGAGCTCCAGGAGTGTGTCCACAGAGTGGCGTAGTTGGCTGCAGGCTCCCAGGGCTGCCTCCTCTCCCAGGGCTGCTTCCAGCCCTCCAGAGTTCGTTTGGGACTCTGCCAGTAGGAGGCTCTCACACACACGCTGAGAGAGATCCAGATCGCCGGTCGACATGTCTGCTACAGAGACACCTAGTGGAGAGAGAGGAGACCGGTCAGGTATTACACACAGTTATCAGTCCTTTCTTCCCAAGTGTGTACTTGTTCACTTCTTGTCATAAATGTATCAAGGACACAGGTCCAGTTGTTAGATTCCACCCACCTGTCTCCTGATTGGTTGTTCCCTCTCCTGGACTCTCACCCTGATCATGACCGTTGACCCCGACACAGGCGTTGACCCGGCGGCCAATTAGCTCCTCCATTGCCATTGTGCTCAAAACCACCTCAACCAGAACCTTCCTCAGCCTCTCATTAGCTGACTGGAGAGACTGCCTAGGGGTCACAGGTCAAAGTGAGACGAAACCAACAAAATCACTCCATTAAAACATTTTTAAAAACTTTGAGGATAAAAATTTTTTAAAAATGAAGCCTACACACTAGCTGATCATTGTCAGGCCTACATTCATCCAGACAGCCTCACCTCTCCTCCTTGGCAGTGTGTAGGTCCTCAGTAAGCATGTTGAGGAGGTTGCCTCCCTCCTGACTCTCTCGTTCTCGCCGTTGGAGGAGTGTATCCAGGGTCTCCATTTCTGACCTCTTCCCCTCCAACTCCCCCTGTAGACTACACACCTCCGCTCGCAGCTGAGAGCCAGAGAGCAGAGAAACCAGAGACAGGAAACCAGTCATGACTAGATGTGATCAAAGAATTGTCCTCCCAGTCATAGATACGACAGTTGCATTCAACAACACACTCCCTTTACATAACAGGACCAAAAGCAAAACCATGTGTCTTGTAATGCCCAATCAGAGAAAGTGAAATGGACAGTCTCCATTAGTTTGAGATTTGCCTGTTTAGCCTCCAGGAAGCACTCACACAAAAACATAGAGCTACACAAACACAAAAGATGGTGTAATCCTGCGAGCCGGGCAGGCAGCAGCTCTCTGCTTCAACACCAACTTTGAGTGGGAGTGAGTCGAAATCTGAACTCCCTCCCTCCCTTTACCTCCCATTTCTTCCCTCTCCCTCTGAATCCCTTTTACCTCCCAGTTCTTCCCTCTCCCTCTGACTCCCTTTACCTCTCCTTCCCAAAGCTTTAACTTGGCTCCTCTCGCCACGTCTTCCGCAGTCTCGCTCGTTCTCTTACAATTTCTTCCCTCTCTTTCTCCCTCCTTCCCTCCCTCTGTCTAACAACCAACACTGGTTGCCTTAGCAACAGCCCACCCCCTATATCCCTTAAGATTAAGGAGGGGGGGGGTTATTGTAGCACAAAACCCCACACTACCTGATCCATGGAAACAAACACTATGGAAACAAACACACCCACACCCCTGGGGGTAGGGGGGGGGGTCTAAAACAGATGGTCTCTGTGAATAAGGTTGGATAGGAGGCAGAACTGTCAGTCATAGTTAGCATGGGAACTCTGCCATGATGAACTTACTGGGTGGAATGGATGGATGAATGAAAATCATTTTTGAATAAACAAATGTGCATGTAACTGAAATGCCATTATGCATGATGAGAGATTAGAGATTTACATCCAGCCAGCAGAGTGTGTGCACGCCGGACAGAAAACACATGGGATTAGTATTGAGATTAATGAAGAAGATAATCCCTTTAGGAGAGCCACTGGGCTGTGAGTGTGTTTCTAGACATTAAGAGTGATGAAAAACAAGATCCTACACTTTTTATTCTCCTCCTGCAAGTCTCCCACCACAATCATCCTCTTCCCTCACTTTCTCCTCTACTCTTACATATATATATATCATTATCTCCTGCCCCATACTCTCATTTTCCTGTTTTCTCTCCCCTCTTTCTCCCTTTGTGCCCCCCTCCCTCGGTCTGTGGATAGTTGGGCCTGTCTGGTCTTGCCCACAGAATTCATTTCCTACTAACAGTGTGTGGTGTGTGTGTGTCAGAGTATGTGAGTGGAGGTTGAGTGGTTGGAAATCCTGCAAGTCGCTCACTCTGGTGCACCATGTCCTTTCCTACCACTAAAAACACTCTGGTGCACCATGTCCTTTCCTACCACTAAAAACACTCTGGTGCACCATGTCCTTTCCTACCACTAAAAACACTCTGGTGCACCATGTCCTTTCCTACCACTAAAAACACTCTGGTGCACCATGTCCTTTCCTACCACTAAAAACACTCTGGTGCACCATGTCCTTTCCTACCACTAAAAACACTCTGGTGCACCATGTCCTTTCCTACCACTAAAAACACTCTGGTGCACCATGTCCTTTCCTACCACTAAAAACACTCTGGTGCACCATGTCCTTTCCTACCACTAAAAACACTCTGGTGCACCATGTCCTTTCCTACCACTAAAAACACTCTGGTGCACCATGTCCTTTCCTACCACTAAAAACACTCTGGTGCACCATGTCCTTTCCTACCACTAAAAACACTCTGGTGCACCATGTCCTTTCCTACCACTAAAAACACTCTGGTGCACCATGTCCTTTCCTACCACTAAAAACACTCTGGTGCACCATGTCCTTTCCTACCACTAAAAACACTCTGGTGCACCATGTCCTTTCCTACCGCTCACAGGGAAAAAAAACAGCCCTTGCTCCCTTCATTAAAATCCCTATTTAACCAACACCCATCTATTTTTGTGACTACATGGACCTACCATTTGGTTTTGAAGTATTGAAACCAAACCATATGATTTGAATGTATTATAATAAACATGAAAGGGTGAATATAAGAAGCACTCAATTTCAAATAGGCTACATGTCATGTTAAACATAAACACTCCAAATAGGTCAGGAGACAGACAGGGAGTCTAAGAAGGAACGGAAAATAATTATTTTGGCTATATTATTTCTATTATTTCAAGGCTGTAGCCTACAAAGAAATACATTGCTAGTGCGGCACAATAGGCTGGCAGGGACAAAGTGTATTAAATCATTATGGTCTAGAAACTGTGCAAATAGGCTGTGACTTACATAGAATAAAATACAAATTAAATGACTTATTAGTGCCTTAATTTTTAGAAACCTGAGTTTGGCCAGTCTGTGGCTTCAGGCTCATACAATGGTGTCTGGAGAGCCAGTCAGCAGCAGAGAACATCCTCTGGGGATGCAGGCTTGTTTTTACTTTTATATAGGTAGGCCTGAAGGTTTTTAGGCAAAATAACCCAATCAAAACAAAGCTCCTTAAACGTGGGAATATGCCAGGCAT
Source organism: Oncorhynchus tshawytscha (assembly GCF_018296145.1). Classification (NCBI taxonomy): domain Eukaryota; kingdom Metazoa; phylum Chordata; class Actinopteri; order Salmoniformes; family Salmonidae; genus Oncorhynchus; species Oncorhynchus tshawytscha. The sequence goes on from NC_056435.1 coordinate 4,197,745, forward strand.
ATTGGGCCAAAATCAATTACGGTCGATTGTATGATTAATGGGACGTTTAAAAGGTCCGATTTCTTTGTTGCTACAATGACATTTCGACATCTACCCACCTACTTTATTATTTTAGCATGTGCACGTAGTAAGTATACCATCATGCTTTCTCAGGTTCTACAATTACTTTTTAGTTGTGGACATTAACGTTACATCATCTCTATTGCTCCTCAACTTTGGAAGTCACCTCGATTTTGCACCTGTGTGTTTCATCAGTTTCTTCATAAAAATATTCAGCAAACAGACAGTAGCTAAAGCAAGGGGCTATAGCAGCACTCAAGTAGACTACAAGTGCATGCTGGGCCGGGCATGCCCTGAGCTCCTGAAGTGTAAGTGCTACTGGAGTGAAGTTGGAGCGGGCAAGAAGGCCGACTCTCCAGCCGTTGGGAATCTCGCTCGGCGCTCCAGTCATATTGGACGCGCTCAATTACTCCAGTGTGTGTGGTGTGGGTTACCTGTGACACCACAGTGTCCAGCTGTAGCAGTTGTGCAGTGAGCTGGCTCATCTTGTCGGCGTAGCTTTGTTCCTTCTGCTCGTGCTCAGAACTGAAGCTCTGCCTCTGTTCTGCTAGCTCCGCCTCCTTCTGCTCCTCAAACTCCGCCTTCAGAGGAAAGAGATGCTGGTAATGCTGTCCAAACTGCAAGCACTTCTGTTCTAGAACTTGTTCTAAAACTCACGCCAAGGTTATTGGGTAACAGTTCTAACAGCTCTCCCTACAACCAAAAACTCACAAGCTGATTCAGACTGACTGACTGACTGCTAGCTAACGCTCAGCTCAAATGCATTTTTTTTGTTAAGTGTACAAAATAAAACCTTCTGCATCAGAGGATCAAAGGCTCAAATCCATCCCATTTAGCCACTGTTCACGTGGCAGCAACACACACCCACAGAAATACTGATGCGAAAAACACACTGTCCTATATGAAGAAAGGATTATGATGGTTGTGTAAATCTCATGGGACACTGGCCAGGCATGGGCTGGCCAGGCAGACCTCCAAAATCCAGCCCCATTATATAATGCAATCTGTCCGAATTCAGTTTCTCTCAGTGATCGACATGAAGAGCACGATGGCAGACTACTGTGACATCAAGACAGGGAAAGGGGATAACTAGTCAGATGCACAACTGAATGTGTTCAACCCAAATGTATCCTAAAAGACACCCAACACTGTTACATACGTTCCTGTATAGTTCATTACAATGTTTAAGGCTGATGAAGACCTCACGCCGTTTTCCTCCACCCTCGCTCTTCCTCTTAGTCGCCCTCTGCCCTAGGTATTTGTATAGTTATGAAAGGATTTGGTGGCTTCAAGCAATACGATGAATATTTCCTCTAGCCTGTCAGACAGCAAGTTCATTACCCTCCCACCACCGGTCATCCCTCCCTCTCTCCATATCTCTCCTCCTCTCACCTTGAGTTGGCTGATCTTCTGCTCAAGTCTCTCCTCTGCTTGGGCCTTCAGAAGCTCAACCTCTTCCAGGAAGTGCAGCCGTTGTCGTGACGACTCCTCCTCCAGCTCCCGGCGACACGCCTGTAGCTCTCTCACAGACGCACTCTTTAGCTCCTACACACACACACACACACACACACACACATTGACCCCTCATCTAATAGTGTGTGGAAGCACAGTGAGAGGGTAATCCCTTCACTTTTATAAGACTACTGACAAGGGGAATGGGATGTTCTGGGATGGTGTGTAAGTGCGTCAGACCTGAAGCTGCTGCTGGTGCTGTGTGTTGAGTTGCTGTGTCTCTGAGGTGTAGGTGCACGTGAGCTCCTCTAAGGCAGTGCAGTGCTGTTGCGCCAACTCCAAGACCTGGAGACAGACACAACCAGATCAAACACAACTGAATGGATGGACGGATGCTCAGATTAATGGATAGACCAGCCAAGAGATGGAGGGATGAGTACCTTTTTCCTGAGGGCCTCCAGAGCCGTGTGGTGTTCAGCTTCTAAGGCCTCTTTCTGGATTGTCAACTCATTCTGAGAGAGCGACAGATCGAGCAAGAATGAGAGAACATCAGAATTGTCTCATGAATATACAAGACAGATTTTTTTTTTTTACTGTGGCGAATTTGCATCTTTTCTTGACTTCAAATGACCACTTTGTTATCTCACCTGGTGGGTGTGGCTGAGCTCCGTTGCCATGGCGCTAAACTTCTCCATGTGAAGCTGAGCCAGCTCCTTCCTCAGCTCCTCCCTGACGGACTGCTGCTCCAACCCATCACGCTCCACTTCCTGGTTAAGCCTTGACCTTTCACGCTCCACTTCCTGCTTATGCTTCGCCTCAAGCGCAGACTTCTGATCACGCAGAGTCTGAGATATGAGAACATTAAGATAAAATAGATGTGAAATGTAGAATATAGATATACAAGATTTAAAACAGTGTGTGTATGTTCTCACCTGGATCTCCCTCAGGTACGTGGTCTCCAGTGTGTCCATATTACCCAGCATCCTCTTCTCCAGCTCCTCCCTCTCTTCCTGATGCCTATGTTCTAACTCCGCCTCCTGTGCCTCTAGCTGAGCCTGATTGGTTTCCTGTAGGACTGCCTCCAGGTGATCGAGCTCAGACTTGCGTTTTGATTCTAGGCTGGTTTCCAAGACAACAAGCTCCTCGTGTTTTGTTGCGATCTCTATTGCCATTGCTTTGAGATCAGCCTTGTGATTGGCCAACAAGGAGTCCAGTTCTGCTTTGTGATTGGTTCGTAGCGTGTCCATGTCCTTCGTGTGGTTGGTCAGTAGCGTGGTTTTCAGGATTTCCATGGCGGCCATGTGTTCCTCCCTCAGCTCCCCCAGAAAAACCTCACCCTGCTGGGCCAGACGCTGCTCCAACTCCTCCCTCTCCTCCTGGAACCTACACACATGCAGAACAAGTCGGCCAGATTCATTTCAAGATGAAAGGACAGAGAGTGTTAACTCTCTCTGTGAATGCATTCGTTTACTATGGGGCAAACGTTCACTAGCTAGTGAGAATCTCTGGTATTACATGAAACACACTGTATTAACCTCCAGACCCCCCTAGTCTCTCTGGGTGTTTTACCCCAGCCATGTCTCACCTATCCTGGGCTTGGCATAGCCTCTGGTCTCCCTGCTCCTGAAGCAGAGCAGTCAGCTCCTTGACCTCAGCAGCCATGGTGGACTTGGCCCTGGTCAGCTCAGCTTCGTACTGGGCCTCTAGTCTCTGTCTCACTGCCACTGCCTGGGGGTCTGGGGGAGAGACATGTGAGACGAAGGGCAAAGACCATGCAGAAGTGACAGTGAAATAAGGGAGGTGGAACTACATGAAACCTTTTCATGTACTTACTCAGGTCGTTGTCCAGTGAGGCTTGTAGACTCCTGAGCGCCGCTCTCGCCTCCTCAATCCCTTTCTCCAGAGCGCTCCTTTCCTCCGCCATCCCTCTCTCCAGCGCTTCTCTCAGGGCAGAGACCCGTGCCTCCCCCTCCTCCTGGAGCTCCTGTCTGAGCCTCTGCACCTCCTCCGCTCTCCTCAGGGTCATCTCCTCCATCACTCGCTCCCTCTCCTCCTTATGTTCCTCTGCTAGTTTCACAACCAGCTCCTCAGCAAAGCTCTGCTTCAGCTAAAAACATCCGGGTCAACATACAGTCATTCCGGGTCAACATGTGGCAACACTCATTACGTTGTCACACATACTCACACAATTATGTATGTATGTACTTGCTGTGAGTTTGTGTTTCTCCGTGTGTGTGTGTGTGTATTTTCAGTGTACGTGTGAGTGTACCTTCATAGTGTGTGAGCGTAGCTCCATATTGTGTGTGTCTGCCAGGGCAGCCAGTCGTGTCTCCAAGTTCTGGATCATGGTCGTTCTGGTCTGCAGCTCCTCAGAGTGACACCACATTCTATGCTCCACCTCCACCTGTTCACATCACATTAGCAAACCTACTCCCACTGGAAACTTAACAGAACTTCGACTCACTTCGATTTACAGAATCTAATTCATTCACCATCATCATTCTTACCTCCACCTGTCTGGCAGCCTCCAGACGCACCCTCGTCAGCTCTGTGTGGAAGAGGAAAATGATCAATTGAGGGTAAGAGAAAATATTTTTATATGTTGAAGAATATTCCAATGTGTGTGTGAGAAAGAGAGTCCGTATACCTCTGACATGGCTGTCTGACAGTCTAGCGCGGAGTTGTTCCATCTCGAGGGCATGGCGAGTCTTCAGCTCCTGTAGGTCGCCATAGTAACGATCAGTCAGGTCTGAACGCACCTAGAGAGAAAACAAATTTGCCGGACCGATATGCATTGGGTGTGTAACCTGATTAGGGCGTCCCACCCACAGTGCTCTGAATTACAGAAATCCCATTTAGACTCGAGGATGCAATGGCTTGTGTCCTTAACGAATTCCGATGGACACTTTGAAGATGTTAGAATCACTGTCCACATGTCCACTATTATTTCTTTACATTCTAAGAGCAGCAATGCGCACAAGGCAGTAGGCTACGTGTGAATGTTCATTCCATAATGCAGTTAGCGGAAAACACCGTGCACCTCACATGCCAGCGATTTCAAGAGATGAAAATATCTGTTAGAAATGTAGAAAAAGGGGAGATCTAAAGATGCAACAACTATCATGGGTTGGTAATATGACTAGGATTGTGCCTTTGGCTACTGGACAATGAAAGTTGATCTGAAAACCAATAGAACATAAGAGAAATAGGCTACTGGTTTAAATGGCATATGGTCTTTATAAAATAATTGCCTGCACATTTGGTTGGATTTTGGCTATGCTACTTTGAAGCAAGGTAAGACATGCCTAATAATATGTAGTTTCAAACAGTATGTTTTCAAAATGCATACTGCCCCAACATCAACAGATGTTCCAATCAATGAATACAGGCATTTTGGCCTATGTTAAAAAAAAAAAAAAACTTTTCTCCCAGACAATTGGCCGGGGTCAATTTCAAAACTGGCTTTTCATTATTTTTGGGGGGGCAGCTATTACAGGTAAAACCCTGCTGTGTATACCTGTAGCAGCTCCTCTCTGTAGGACAGGGCCATAGAGGACCGTAGGTTAGACAGTTCCTGAGTGTGTCTCTCCTCCAACTGGACACGCAGCTGGTCAAACGCCTCCTGGTGTTTCTCCAGTTTCAGTGTGATCTCAGCCAGAACATCGTTCCTCTCCTCCTCCCCTCTCCCTTCAGACAGGAAACTACACACACGACAGCGGTCAGTAACATGGCCCACCACTGGCCCAGGCTTATAGATTGTGTGTAATTGGCGGCTGGTGGGCAGATTAGCCGAGCGAGGCCTCTAGCATTAGCATACCTAGCATCCTGGGTCTTGAGTACAGAGTCCTCCAGGGCTCCCTCCACCAGTCTCAGCTGCAGCAGGGCTATCTCCTCCCGGTAGCTCTCCTCTGCTACTCGCAGACGCTGCTCAAAGTACCTGACCGGATATACAATAATGGGCTGTAAGTGTGTGTTCACTTGCATGGGTTTACATTGGTGTGTTCACTTGTATACCTTGTGCATGTACCTACCTGTATAGGTGTGTGTAGGAGAGCACATTCAGCTGCATAGGTGTGTGTGTGTGTGTGTGTGTGTGTGTGTGTGTGTGTGCGCGTACCTCCTCAGGTTCTCCAGCTCAACCTCATTCTGCTCATTGATCTCCCGCCTCTGCACGTTAAACTCCGCCTTCAGACGCTCGATGTCATCCACCCGCGACGAACGAGCTAGCAGCTGCTCCTTCAACTCTGGAGAGAGAGGCGAAGGGAAAAGAGAGATGGAAAAAGACAAGGTATCTGAAATTCTGTTGGTTGACCAATCAAACCAATTTGTACTACTTGACGAATTATGTGCTAGCATAGGTCCAGAGAGTGTGTGTGTGTGTGTGTGTGTGTGTGTACTCACCTCCCAGTTCCTGGCGGCTGGTCCTCATGTTATCTAGCTGAGCCCAGAGCTGAGAGACCTCCTGGTCACAAGTATGTCTCAGAGTCACCTGCTCTCCATGCAGACGACACACCTAGAGGAAGGAGAGAGAGTTTAGGAAAGGCACTATCCAAAGCATAAAGCAAATCTCAGAAACAGAAGTGTGTGTGTTCACCTCCTGCTGTAGCTGCCGTGTTTGTTCCTCTCTCTCCTGCAGCACCACTTGATGTCTGGACACCAGATCCTCTACTGCACCTGGAGAGTAGCAGTAACACATTCATAACATCCTTACCACGTGTTTACAACATGCTTACAACATACGGACAACATCAATAACACTTATTAGTCGACTCACGGGCAGCAGTGTCCCTCTCGGTCCAGGCCTGGTTCAGCTCCCCCTCCAGCCTCTGGAGCTCTTCCAGGCTAGCCCGGGCCTCGGACAGATCTGCCCCAGTCTGGGTGAAGGCTGCCTGGGTGGAGAGTGATACCCGAGCCTCTGACAGCTGTGTCTGGAGCTCTGACTGGGCCTTCTCTGACTCCTGCTGCCACCGGGACCTCAAGGCCACTATTTCTGCAGCCTGCCGCTCCTCCATGGACGCTCTCTCCTGGGAGACACGACTCTCACACTCCTGCCTCAGAGCATCTACACACACACACCAACTCAATCAGGTCAGATGAAGGTCCATTTGTTAAACAGAGCTATGCATTGGAGCATCTGAGTGAGAAGGCCCTATTCTACTACCATCATCCTCACCCATGTTCCTGTGATACTCCTGCTGCTCTCGCTGGATCCTCTCCTCACTCTCAGCTCTCAGCCTCTCCACCTCAAACTGCTGTCTGGCCTGCAGCACGGCCCTCTCCTGGGCCCACTTCTCCCTGAGGGAAGCCTGGAGCTCGCTTAGAGAGGCCTCCCGCTCCCGCTGCAGGTTGGTCTGGGAGAGCTCTAGCTGGGTCGTTTGGTGGTTGGTCAGGCTCAGACGCAGCGCCTCCAGCTCCAGAGCCTGTTGGCTCTATAGAGCGATAGATAAGAGAGAGAGGTAGGTAGGGGGTAGGTTTCCATTAGGAAAATGTGAAGCTGGACATTTGAAGGAAGCATTTTAATTTAACGGACCCATATGCATTGGGTGTGTAACCTGCACCCACAGTGCTCAGAATGACACATTTAGATTATGGTTATTATCTGCACTATGCAGAAATCACTCCGCCATTTCCTGGTTGCTAAAATTCAGTTTATGTAGCAAAGCAAGTAAAGTGTAGAGAATCATTGTACCATCTAAACCACGGTGAAATATCATAATGGGAAGCTTAGAAATAACGCACATAAAAACAGTTCTACCACTTCTTAGACTTGCTTTCAATGACAATGACAGATCTCTAACACACATTTCTATGTGAATTTGGTCGGGTCTCCCAAAAAGTGACGTATTGCAGCTTTAAAAGAACACGCAACTTGAGGATGCAACGACACGCATCCTTACTAAAAACCGATGAGCACTTTGGAGATGATAGATTACCTGCCACAATGACTTTTCCTCAGCCAACAACAAACAGCAAAATCACTAGCGTATGTCAATCTTCCCCATAAAAGTTAAGATAATCTATTGTTCACCTAGTCGTTCTGTGGGAGAAAGAAAGACGATACTAAACAGACTCTGGGACAGTTGTGGGATGATAGATCCTAAATTCATACAACCAGTAGGCTAACTGACTTTTTTTTTTTTAAAGCAATGAGGTCAATGCAACAGATCTGGACATTTACCATAACATTTGAATAAACTATTGTTTATTCAGATGATTAGCGCAGCAACACACCAAAGCAGTAGGCTACGCATGTTCGTTCCACAATGCAATTAACAGGAGAACACAGTTGTCAAAAGCACACCGCAAATGTAAACAGTTTCATGTAACAGAGATGAAAATATCTGTTAGAAATGTAGAAAAGGGGAGATCTAAAGATGCAACAACTATCATGGGTTGCTAATATGACTAGGATTGTGCCTTTGGCTACTGGACAAATAAAGTGGATTTGAAAACCAATAGAACGTGTACAACAAAAATATATAGGCTACTGGTTTCAATGGAAGTCTTCGTAAAATAATTGCCTCCACGTTTCTATGGTGGGATTATATTTTGAAGCCATGCCAAGTCATAATACGAAGTAAAACGTTCAGGTTTTAAAATAGTAACTATATTTTTCCCAAATACATACTGCCTCCAGCTCATTGTAAAGTGGAGTGTGATGGATTGAAGCCTGCCTACCATTGTACTTGAATGGCAAATGGGAAGCGAGCTACAATGACCAATTGAGAAATAAAAATAGTAGCTCTTTTTAAATTGTGGCCATTGAAACATTTTTTTTTAAACACAAAATTTCATTTAGAATTGTTATTATATTGTTATTAAAAAAGCATGTTTCAATCCAGCAGGAAGGAATGAGATGTTTGAGGACCTGTAGCAGCAGCTCTCACCACTGACAGATTTTCCGCTCATATAGGCTCTGCATCTGTTTGCTGTGCGTGTGATAAACATAACGACCAATGAAAATACACACGCGCTAAGGCAATTCTACTAAATTATGCAAATTAACCTGTAGACCAATAAGCATAACCGGTCAGATGTATTTACATTTTTTTTTAAATCATTTTGCAATGATTATTATTTATTTTTTGGGACAACTGGCCGGCGCCAGTTTAATCAAATCTGGCTAACAGAAAACCTGGTAGGGGTGGTTGTGTGTGTACCTGTATCTGTAGTAGTTCTGCTTGGTGGGCTGCCTCCATGCTCTCCCTCTGGTCCCCTGATAGCTCTGCCTTCAAATGGCTAAGCTCCTCCCTCTGCTGTGACATCATCTCCGACAGCATCCTCTGGTGTTCTCTCTCGTTCACCTGGAGACAGAAAACGAGAGAGAGAGAGACAGAAAACGAGAGAGAGAGAGAAAACGAGAGAGAGAGAAAACGAGAGA